>NC_089234.1:41817667-42117355 GCF_963924675.1 Phocoena phocoena | reverse complement strand
ACTTCGTTCCAGTGTTTACTCATGTTACCTTTCCAATAAATATCTCCTTGTCCACCCTGTGTAAAACTGGGATACCTCCTCTTTATTACCTGTTTGTGCTTTATTTTTCTCTGTAACCCATACCATATAACATTCAATATATTTGACTTATTAAATATGGTTATAGTTTCCCATATAAGCTTTGTGAGCACAAGAAATTTTATCTGTTTTGCTAACTGTTTTATTGACTGTGCTTAGAACATGCATGGCTCTTAATACATGTTCAAGGATTGTTTGCTTGCTTGCTTGCTTGAGTGAATGAATGAATATTTGAACCATGTAAATCCTCTACTTCTATCTTCTGCCAATGCAAATTGTTGAGGGTTAAGCGTATGCATTCATTTCAGTCTGACCCAGGTAAAGACATCTTTTACTTCTTAATTTTAGTAAATTACCTTGATTTTACCTTCAAGAGTTTCTCCTTCCAAGCTGGCCATAAACTCAAATTTAGTTATTTATTTTTCTCCTTCACTCTTACTCAGCTTTGCCTGCTTAGAGTTTGCTGTTGAAAAGCAATTCCATCCTGCATGGTCCTTAACCCTTCTGTGTATTTAGTTTTCCCATTCTGCTTTTGGAGTGTACGAAATTTGAGTGAGAAAGCCAGCGTTCTGTAAGAGCTCAGCCTTCCTTCCTAGAAGAAGCTCACAGGCCTTTGTAAGCTCTGAGTTCCTATCACTTCCCTGGGGAGGAGACAGAACCCAAGTTCCTGCTGCTTCTAGGACAAAGCTACCTTTCCTCTTATCTTCAGAAATTTGTTCTCCTTAGCTTATTTCTTCTGAGTCTCTTTTCATGTCCTGTGAAGAAGGTGTTGGTAATCTCTCTACTGGGCACATCAAATTAAAAGACAAGGAGAGAGGCTACTTCTGCTTTCAGTCCTGCCAAAATCACTGTAGAAATAAACCACAAAGCTTGGCTATCTGTTTAAAACACACACAAATTAATATTATTATGCAAATGAATGTGACTTATGGAGTCTGTGGGCTTTGTCATAGCGACGTATTTTTTGGTAGATTCTATGGTCAAACAATTTCTCTGATTCCTAGAATTTGGGGAAAAAACAGATAAAAGACAAACTATTTTTAAAACTAAACGCTTTATAACACTTTACTTTTATGTTCTCTTATATACTGTACACTTTAGTAAGATAATTTAAGTAATTATTTACCAATTTTATTAATATAAATACCCTAAACAAATGTGAAAAGATGGATATAGTCTTGCAGGACATTCACAAAACAAAAGAATGTAGTTGAAACAAGCCACTGAAAAAAAACATAAATAAAATTGATGCATATAAGACATTTTACCTTTGCTATTAACCAGATCTATATTCAAGTAAAGGGGCAAGTTGGACTTCTTGATGTATTTATTTTCTGACCTGGTTGATGTTAATATCGATGTTACTAACTTTCTAATCCTATTCAGATCTAAATTATGATACATACTTTAGTCAATACAAAACAGTTCACTCATTTATAAAATGTGAATAATTATAGTACCAATCTCATAAGATGGTTGTGAAAATTACACAACTTGATACAGGTAAAACACTTAACAATAGTTATTTATTAAAATGGCAAATACTCAATAAATGCTTTTCTTATTAGTTTGACAAACACATTCTCATTAAATTCTCCATTTCACATCATTCTAATTTGTCACAGTGTAACAGTGATGTACTTTCATAAATATTGTAGGTGCAGCCAATTTTTTCATAGTGGGTTTTTAAAAAATTATTTTTATAGGTTAAATACATACATTATTAGATAGATACTATAGATCATAGGAGCGGTAGAGAATTATAGTAGCCTTTAAACATGGAAGACCCTTAAAAATATAAGAACTTGATTTTGTACCAAGGGTATGATATCTCAGTGTGTATTATTATTTATTTTTATTTTTTTTTTGTGGTACGTGGGCCTCTCACTGTTTTGGCCTCTCCCGTTGCGGAGCACAGGCTCCGGATGCGCAGGCTCAGCGGCCATGGCTCACGGGCCCAGCCACTCCACGGCATGTGGGGTCTTCCTGGACCGCATGAACCTTTGTCCCCTGCATCAGCAGGTGGACTCTCAACCACTGCGCCATCAGGGAAGCCCCTCAGTGGGTATTATTAAAACAATAAATCTCCATTATTTGGCTAATCAAATTTACTACTAAAAGCTTTAGTGTAATAAAAGGAATTAAAGATGAATATAAGGGCAATAAGGCTCTGCAGTAGAGGAGAACAAAACAAAGAATAAAATGAGATCACAAATTGCATAAATTTTGGAATACTGAGGTAATTTGATAAACTGCAGTCTTGTATTTGAAATGATTGATTCACTGAACTTACCAAATCAGCCCCTAATTATTAGGCACAGGAAAATCCTTTAATTATTTTAATACTGAGAAATACAGGTGTTTGTTAACATTTGCCTGAAACATAACAAAATTCCATGGATTCATCATCACATTTCATGTTATTCATAAAATATAAAAATCTCCCCACTTTTATTTTCCTACTTGGGGGAGTAAGATGCTTTATATTCTGATTTGTTTAACTATTTATTGATTAAATGACATTCTTGTTTCTTGGGAAGAAAAATAACTGATATGAGGTTTATTGTATACAGATGTATTATATTGTTGATTTTCACGATGATTTTTGTTACTAATTATTCTGTAAGATACTAGTAGCATACACATATATGAAGTTTCATCTAATCATGGCATATACCCTGGAACATAACAAATGCTAAGTGAGAAGAGACTAATATAAGATAATTAACTTCCCATCATAAGTAACCATATACTTTATCATCTAAACTGGGATAATTTTAAGAGCATAGGTGATGTAAAAACAATCATAACAGTACTACGTGTATAAACTGATATTGCCCCATTAAACAGGGTTGTATAGTCTTATGCATTAAATGTAAAAAAAAAATACTATATATAAAATATATAAAGTACATAAAAATAGGCATACTCTGTATTATGTTAGTATACATACATACATACTGGTAAATATATATTATGTAGTATATAAAATGTATATTATAATACGTGCATATGTGTATATATATACTGCATATGTTTTTTACTATTTCAATGTTCATTTAATACTGAATGGAAGAAAAAATACTCTATAATTCAAGCTATGAGTTGCTTTTACAATATTCTATTGAATTGGGTGGATAGGGGCAATTTTTTTCTTTCCCTTTTACAAAAAAAAAAACTATATCTGTTTTCTTATTTATGTTTCTAGGTAAGGTTTCACAGGTAGAAAGAACTCCCTCCATAGCCAAACTGCAGGAGAAAAGCAATTATATTATATTCATTACTTGTTTCTCTTTATACTCTATTTTATATACTAAAGTTTCTTCCATATATCTCTAGGTAAAATCAATACAAATGGACAAATCACTTCATAAACCAGAAGCTGATAAGTCCCAAATTTCTACTTTCTGGTCCCGACTATCAACCATCCTTTATATAAAATGGCTTCAGAACAGTTTGTGATCTTGTTTGTAGTGTTCTAGATGAGTTCTACCTCATAAATGTTATTTTTCATTGTGACCTGGAACTATTTATAAAGCTCTTGATGATGTGACCTTGAACTATTTATAAAACTCTTGATGTGATCTGATTAATGCAGCATAGGAGGAACTTTCACCACCTTTGTTTATTCATTGATTAATACAACTAAAAATTGCATTAACATTTTGGTGTTCCCATTATGCTGGTGAAATACATTGTTTGAGGTCAAGTAAACCCTTGAATCTTGTTTATACATGTTCCGGTGTATAGAATTAGAATTCACCATCCAGCATTTCTGTGTCTGGCTCCTTGGCCCAAATGCAGGAAATGCGAAATCCTCATTAACATTCTTTCCTCTAGCTTCTTTGAGTATTTTTATTGTCATCATTATCCCTTCAACTTCATGTTCTAGAAAATATGAATTAATGCACCCTCTACATGTCTGTTTATCAAAGTCACTGATAAATGGTAAAAAAAAAAAAAATCAAATCCTAAGACAGAGGCTTCTAACATATTACTAGAAACCTACACCTGGGCAGATGTCAAGCTATTAATAAATACCTTTTGATATGTATTTCACCCTATTTAAAGTATGCTTTGTCAAATTTGAAAGACTAATACAAGACATATAAATGTATCTCTTTCTGAAGACCAGTCATTCTATATTGCAGTATTGGATACCCAATCCTCTTATACCATTGTTTCCCACGTTATAATTATAAATTGGAAGAAGGAAGGAATGGACCATAAGTACTCCAGTATTCTTTGGTTCTGTGGTCAAGATGTCATTATTTCCATAGTAATGTTTTTGTATTGCTAAATAACAAGTCACTAAGTATCAAAACTCACTCCTTCCTCCTTGCGTAAGTACCAGATTCTATTGTAGGGAACTTTTGTTTTCTTTTTTAATAAGATATAGCATCTGCTCTTGAAAATGAACATTGTATGATGTTTGTTATATGTCTTCGGAAGTGCTGTGTTTCATCTCTTCTTTACTGGAATCATTGTATATTGAATTAGAGTGGGTAAAATGGAATAATTGGATCATAGACTACTAAAGACCAAAATCTCAGAATGAGTAGGCTTATAGCTTGACCTCCGAATCAACTGGTGCCAAGACTTTAATGACATACGGGCTCCGCCTCTCTAAATCCCATATTGGTTTCTTTTATGTTCTTGTGGGCTTTATTCTCTTTCATTGGAAAATGCCTTTTTCTAGACAATGAGAGAGATGAGTGCCTACCACTTCCACTTGTTAGTTTTATATCCTACAGGTTCAACCACAGGAGAGGGACTTTTTTTTCTTTTCTACGTATGTGAGAGAGGGACAGAAGTAAGGAAGGAGGGGAGGGAGGGAGGGAGGAAGGCAGAGAAAATGTGAAAGTCACTGATCCATCTGGTGTGGGTGAAAGGACCACCCTAGTTTTATCAAACTGGGCTTTACAAGCAGCAAGAAAGGAGAACACAGCAGGCATGCTATGAAGTTTGAGACCAGAAAAGCAGTTTTGTGTTCATGACCCTGGGTTTGATTCCTCTGAGCTCATAACAGTTCTGTGGGGTCGCAAACACCTCTTCCCGTCTAAATAATTTTCTCTGTGAAAAGATTCATATTTGCCGTCTGGTTCTAGTGGAGACATAATTTTCTTCCCTCCAATCCACTCCACTCTTATGACCATTTTAGTTTTCATTTTATCTTCTGAAATTCTAATTTTGTTTTTCATCTTTGAGACTCTCTGTGTTCCTTATTTGGCCTATAATAACACATTCTGTCTTAAAACTTCTGATATTTTTGAAATTCTAAACCAGAAGTAATTCCCCCTAAGGGATAAGGGATATTTGGCAATATGTGGAGAGATTTTTTAGCTGTTATAACTGGTGGGAGTGAGGTGGGGGCTGGGAGGTTGCCACTAGCATCTAGTAGGTGGAGTTCAGTAATGCTGTTAAATATCCTACCAAGACATAGACCAGTTCCTCACAGCAAAGAGTAATGTGGGCCAAAATATCAATAGTGCTGAGTTTGAGAAACCCTGTTCTTTAAATTATAAAAGTACTTCTAAAATTTTGGCGCACAAATCAACAAAAATGAGCCCACTATGAAATAGTAGGAAAAACCCCCTTTATCGTATGAGAGAGGTTGAATTCGGAGCATAAGCCATTTTCTAAGGTTTTTTTAGGTTTAGAGAAAAACGTATATTGATACTTCATAAGTGCCTTTGTTAACTGGACTGGATAACTGTAATAATAAACTGTATTTCCTGTTTGATGTCACCAGTCTTTCAGAACAGCTATTAATGCTTTGCTCTTGATTTATATAGAAATATATTTTTTAAATTGCTTGATTACCACAAGCAAATTACTATTAATTATCACTATGCAATGCCAACCTCTAATAGCCACCAGTGAATCACCCAGGAAAGAGAAAATCGTTTAAAGATTTTTAAGATACCATATAATTTTCTTCCCTTTCCATCCCTTGCTTATCTCCTAATCAGTGAATACTTAACTAACAATTTTCTGTTTACTTAAAGTCACTCGTGCCACTCTCTGTCACTCTCACGCACTTCACACAATTTCCCTCTCTCTCTATTTCTCCAGTTTTTAGTGAGACAGCAGTACCAGATCCTAGACCTCACCAGGAGGCAGATCCAATAGGAGGTCACTGATTACAATATATCTAAGTTGAAAGGAAAAGAAATAGAGTGAACAGTACTTTTGGATTTTCTCCCTCTTCTTGGGAATCAAAGCAAATGGCGAAAAAAGGGCTAAAGATCCTTAGCAAGAGCAACTAACTCTGAGACCTAGTAACGGATTGAAATTCATTACCTTTGAAGGTTTAGATGGCCTAAATAGAAATTAACATTTTTCAATCAGCTATTTAAGGTTTTTATTAAAAACAATTCATAAAAATGTGGACAATATTATGATACACTGATAATATATGATGTGTAATCTAATAGTATTTAATTTTAAAGTATTCAGGATACTGTGTATAAGTTACCTCTACAATTTTAGCACCAAGGATATTATCATCTCCATAGAACCTGTTTTAAATATACCTCACACCAAATTGAAATTATTGCAAGATAAATAATTTAGGTTCTTTTTGGTATTTGAGTGTCCGAATTTTCCAATATTTTGGGAAAACTAGACATTCAGAATCTCAGGTCGAGAATCAAAACTCCTCGCAGAAATGGAACCAATGAAATATAATGCAGATAGAGTAAGCATGACGTTAACCCTAATTTTGCACATCAAGGAAACAGGAAACTGAATGCAGTTTTCAAAGTCACACATCTGTCAATTCAGCTACTATGTGTACACACTAAATATGTGTACAGCCAGGGGCTTGAGGTTAGCATGCCACATGAGCCACAAATATAAATGCCAACTGAGGGGAATAAAATCATTATTTTTAAAGGATGAAAAATGAAAGGAACATAAAAATTTTCATGATTTATTTTAGAATAAATAAGGGATGGTAAAATTTTCCAGTTTACACTGACTGTTTATCGTCTCCCTGCTCCACACATAGGATTCTCAAGGTTTACATTCCTTTACATTTGGGAATGATTCAGTAAAAAAAAAAAAAAAAAAAAAAAAAAAAGCTAGAAAAAAAAAATGCCACTAAGTTACCTTTTATGGTTTCCTTTAGTTTTGTTCCTTGAAATTTTTATCGTGAAAATTACTTTACATACACAGAAATAGAGTAGCATAAGGAACCCCCATGTCACGTCCTCCACCTCAACAATTTAACAATTATCACCTCATGGCAAATCTTGTTTTATTGTTTTCTACCCAACTATGCTATTTTCAAGCATATTCCAGACATCATATCTTCTGTAAATAGCTAAAAGATAAGAACGCTTTAAAGAATAACCATCCTTACATCACATTAAAAATATTATGTTTTTTATAAATACATGGCTTTCTATCTTTAAAAGTGTTAATTAACAAATAGGGACAGTTCTCTGAACACTTAAGAGGAATAAATAGCTCAAAGCAGTATCCGTGCTTCTGCGTTAGAACCTCTTAAGCCTTTCGTAATAGCATGAAGTACAAACTAACAAGTGCTCAATTTCCCTCAGTGTCTTTTGATTTTCATTGGTTGGCTTGTTTGTTTAAAAGTAGTCCACACATTTTACTTGTTTGTCTTTCCCTGCCATATAATGATGCCCTTCTTTTTTCTGGAAACTTATTTGTTGGAAAAAAACAAACAACTGAATTACTTGTTTGTCTTAAAGGACAAAAAAGCTGAGTTACTTGTCCTTTCCTGCATTTTGAGTTTTGTTGATTATACCTCCACACCCCTGTATTTCATCTAAATTAGTAAAATATTATTCTGATTCAGAGTTATTGGATTTTTGTTTGTTTGCAGGAATCTTTCTTCTGTGGTATAGGTTACTTGCATTCGGAGTCACTTAAATTCTGGGTTGCTGCTCATTGGGATGTTAACATTATCACTGCGTACAGTTGCTATTAGCGTGTTCTAATACATTATGAAGTTCCACATTTTTACATTATATTATTTAGCTCTTTTATAGATAAAATTGGTGATATTCTAACTTATTTCTTTGTTTTGAATTTTATTTTTTATACAGCAGGTTCTTATTAGTTATCTGTTTATACTTATTAGTGTATATACGTCAATCAAAATCTCCCAATTCATCCCACCACCACCATCCCCCCACCACTTTCCCACCTTGGTGTCCATACGTTTGTTCTCTACATCTGTGTCTCTATTTACGCCCTGAAAACTGGTTCATCTATACCATTTTTCTAGGTTCCACATATATGCATTAATATACGATATTGACTTACTTCACTCTGTATGACAGTCTCCAGATCCATCCACGTCTCTACAAATGACCCAATTGCATTCCTTTTTATGGCTGATTAATATTCCATTGTATATATGTACCACATCTTCTTTATCCATTCATCTGTCAATGGGCATTTAGGTTGCTTCCATGTCCTGGCTATTGTAAATAGTGCTGCAATGAACATTGGGGTGCATGTGTCTTTTTGAATTATGGCTTTCTCTGGGTATATGCCCAGTAGTGGGATTGCTGGGTCATATGATAATTCTATTTTTAGCTTTTTAAGGAACCTCCATACTGTTTTCCATAGTGGCTGTATCAATTTACATTCCCACCAACAGTGCAAGAGGGTTCCCTTTTCTCCACACCCTCTCCAGCATTTGTTGTTTGTAGATTTACTGATGATGCCCATTCTAACTGGTGTGAGGTGATACCTTATTGTAGTTTTGATTTGCATTTCTGTCATAATTAGCGATGTTGAGCAGGTTTTCATGTGCTTCTTGCCCATCTGTATGTCTTCTTTGGAGAAATGTCTACTTAGGTCTTCTGTCCATTTTTGGATTGGTTTGTTTGTTTTTTAATGTTGAGCTGCATGAGCTGTTTATATATTTTGGAGATTAATCCTTCGTCTGTTGATTCATTTGCAAACATTTTCTCCCATTCTGAGGGTTGTCTTTTTGTCTTGTAGTTTCCTTTGCTTTGAAAAAGCTTTTAAGTTTCGTTAGGTCCCATTTGTTTATTTTTGTTTTTATTTCCATTACTCTAGGAGGTGGATCAAAAAAGACCTTGCTGTGATTTATGTCAAAGAGTGTTCTTCCTATGTTTTCCTCTAAGAGTTTTATAGTGTCCAGTCTTCCATTTTGGTCGTTAATCCATTTTGAGTTTATTTTTGTGTATGGTGTTAGGGAGTGTTCTAAGTTCATTCTTTTACATGTAGCTGCCCAGTTTTCCCAGCACCACTTATTGAAGAGACTGTCTTTTCTCCATTGTTTATCCTTGCCTCCTTTGTCATAGATTAGTTGACCATAGGTGTGTGAGTGTAACTATCTTATTTCTTTATTAATTAGTGAGAATATATTTTTCAAGAAATGAATTTCCCTCCTCAATTATCTCGATGCATTTTATATAGACAAACAGGATATGTTCTATTCTTTCCCTATATTTACTCTTTTTGTGATTAATGATTCGGTTTCCTAGTATTCTCCATATATTAATGATTTGGTTTCCTAGTATCCTCCATATATGAACATTAAGATATGTTTTTGGTGTCCGTTTGAAGTCATGGACTTCATTTAGTTTAATCTATTGCAGTTGTTATTATTGATGAACAAATTGCCCCATCTTTGGCCAGTGGAGGGGCCTCTTCCTCTTCCCACTTGAATCAGGTAGTTTCCTTTGATATCTGCCTTTTGGCTTTAATCTTAAATAGTATCAACTGCCCATTACCTGCCATAATATGTGAGGCCTAGAAAACATTATTTAATGAACAACTAAAGTGTCATATTTAATTTTTAAATAAAATATATCTCCACCACTTTTTGCTATCCTTATTGTCTAATGTTAGTGAGAGTAAAAGAATCAAGTCTCATAAAAATCTATAAAACCTATTTTTCTTCAAAAATAATTGACAATTGTATGGAGAAAGAAGTATCATGTTACTTGATTCTATTTATTCTTCCAGGTCAGTTTTTTGAAAGTTAAGTTTGCTTTTAGTGACTGTGAATGACAGCCAGTTTTGCTGTAAACCTCCCATGTTGTGAATGCTCACGATAGTTTATTTTCTATGTCATCATCACTTTCTTCTTCTTGCATTCCTCTTCCATTGTCATAGAATGCTGTGATATTGAATGTGTAAATTATACTGTTAAGTGCAATTGACTATATTGGATGTGTTTTGCCATCTCTTAAATCCCATTTCCCGTCAGTATTGTTTTTACAATCTTTCAAATCAAGAATTTCAAGTTGTTTATTATAAGGTTACCTTGTTCTTGAAAGAGGCCAAGCTTTCAGGTCTTATGTGAGTAGCATAGGAGTGGTGGCTATACAGCCCCAGTTTCTTTCTAGAGACCTACATAGGTAGTTTCCTCAGTGAAAGCTGCATGACTGTGTTTTATATCAAAACAGATCCTTTGTACACAAAGTGTACATTTGTGAACTCTCTCCTCTAACCACTTTGTGTAAATTCTCAGAAGGATTCTCAGAGCTCCTTGCTTCAGGTTTTCAAGAGATTCTCAGTAGAAAGTATTTAACTTCTTGGAATGGATACATATCACTTCCCTTCCCTGAAGAAATTGTATTTATCATTCCCAAAGTAAAAATTATAGTAACTTCTGAAACATTAGATATATTAATAATGGTTAGGAGAGGATAGAAGTCGATCTAAAGTACATATACAAATTATGGTTGATGAAATAGTCTCACGTATGGTGCATGTCAACTACAGGGATACTAATGATTCTTAAAAATATCAGTAGGAAATGCCAGAATTAGACTACTGTGTAACTTATATTTTGGTAGAATACACATTATTCAGATAGTGACACCAATTATCTTTTGTTTCTGGGAAGGGAAGTTTTAAAAATGTGGGAAAAATTAAGAGATGAAAAAGAAAGGACATTGTTTTTAAGCATCATTTTCCTATAGAAAAGAGGATTTCTTAAGAAATCAATCCACCTCACTTATTTTCATTCATAATATAGAATCTTTTGGCATTAGAAACAGAATGCTAAGCTTTTCTGGTATTCCTTTGACGTGAACACTGTAATAGTATGATGATGAGTCACACATGGACAGTATTTTATAAAGGGCCTGTGTGATTATCCTCAGTGAATAACTGTAACCCTGTCATGTAAAATACATGGAATTGCTTAATTTGTGTTTAAAATAACAGCTATAATTGACAAATAATGCATTAGGACTTGACAACCCTATACATTTATACTCTTTCGTGGAAATGCATGTAAAAACCATAGAAGGCAATTAAAAACACATTTCATTCTTTAGGAAAAGGAAAAAAATCAATCACCACTACCACTGGATCTAAAATACCTTATAAATATAATGCCTAATGATGGTAATCTTTTTGTCAACAATGTTCTTTTCATTTGTTAAATAGGCTCTATGTGTATGTCTAGGTTTTATCAGTGCTACCTTTTATAATGTCAGATGTGGGGCAGACAAATAATTATTTCTCAAGTAAATAAAGTAAATAAAGCTTATTTTTAGCTGTTTAGAGATCTGGAAAATCTAGAATCATATACGAAAGCCTCAAATAACTAGGTTCTAAACATATGAAATTAAGTATTTTGAACACTACTATTAACAGATGCTTAATCACTGAAATAGTATATATAAGTTTCTAAGAAAACTTGATATTGTTTATCAAGAGTTTTAAATTATATTTTAGGACATTTGAGGTATCTCATCTGTAATTAAAAAAAAAAGAAAAGCAATGTGAATCAGTGAAACAGCACTTTATAATATGGTAAATGCATTGTGAAGTGCCCACATCAGAATCCATGTTGCCATAATAAAACATATTTACCACAATAATAGGTCTTGGGGAGATATTTTAAGATAACCATGTATGTATCTGCCTTTTGTATAGAAAAAAGTATAATTCTTGGGTGGCCTTGTTGTAAGTAAAACTCTTTATGAGTATTCCACATTTTCCATTTAATTTTGTATTTAAGAGAATTACATTATGGTGGTATCCCATTATTGCTTATAAATGCCTCTCTTCTTTTGAGACCTTTACATTCTCTGTAGGCTTCTCTGTCATTGGGAGATGATAAGGTTGAATAAACCAGAGTACATTTTCAGGGATAACCCAAGTCTAATGTAGTAGTCTCTCAGTTTGATCCCTTAACAGCCTGAATTTTTCTCAGTAATTGTTCCTTATTTCTTCAAACACCTTGTCATTTTTTCATATAATTAACGCTCTATGTGTACAAGCGGTTCTCAGACTTTCTTGGTTGCAAGACCCCCTTTACACTCATGAAATTATTGAGGATTCCAAAGAGCCTTTGTTTATGTGGATTATTATCTATTGATATCTATTGTTATCTATTGATATCTATTGATATCACCCTATTTAGAAACTAAAACTGAAAATTTTTAAACACGAGAATACACAAATACACATTCCACTAGACATCAGAGCAACAATGTCATCATTAGGCGTGTAGCCTCTAGAAAACCTCATGGTATGTAAGAGAAAAATGAAAGTGAAAAGGACAAAGAATGTACTAGTATTAAATGGAATGGAGTTGAACTCTTGGATCCCATGAAACATCTTGGGGACCTCAGAGGTCCCTACACCGCATTTTAAGAACTATTCTCTGCCATAATTGTTTTGCATGTCTCTCCTCTGCTCAATGATTCTTGTTTCCATGGAGCATGTATTATTTAACTTTACATTTACAGAACCTAGTGAAAGGACTTATTCATGGAAAATGCTTGGTCGATGTTTGTTGGATGAATAAGCATGTTATCCATATTAGTGTATCAGAAAATAGTTCCATGGACTATTTCTTAAAATAATTACATATTTAGCTAAATTTTAAAAATATTTTCTGTATATATGGGAATAATATATAGTTTTATACTATATATATAGCTTATGTATTGTTGTGTATATATGCATATATAGATAGATGTAGTTTTATAAACACAGATCTCATGGTTGCCTCAGTTCAGGTGGTTTTTGGAGATCCCTTATTATCATCATCTCAATAGGCAGAGCTCCTTTGTATACAGCATGGCAGCTGTTTCTCTGCAATGCTGTGAAACACGATTTTTTTTTTTAAAAGAGGCTTTGATCCCAGCTTCTTATGGGCCTACTCCCACCAGCTTATGCTGCAGTCATGTCCTGTAAACACTAGTCTTTTACCAAGACCATGAAGAATGGCAAAGCTCTCCATTAACTCTGTCTCCTCCTCTACTTTAACCCGTGTATTTATTGCCCATTTCTTCTCTCTCTGAGATTTTCTTTAGTAGTCCTTCAATGTAAACTATTCTTAGCTATTACCTTGAATAGCTTGAATACCAAAGAAAAACAGTTGATCTGTGAGATTTAGACATGCTCCATGCAATCCCATATCACGGTGATGTCTGAGCATAAAACAAATTTGACAGAAATTTAATAAACGTGGTAAAGTTTCCTCTTAGGAAATATTTACCACTCATTGCTTTGTTTCAATCTTGACACAAAGTGTCAAATAAAATTGCAGTTGCCATCTTATTTGCCACCTTAGTTTTTTAGCAATCTCTAAAATTTATTATGGACTAGAAAATCTTGAAGTGAGCAAAGTTGACGCTTCAAAAGCCTGCTTTAATCCAGTGGATACAATTAAGTTTAACTTAAAATTAAGATAACATTGCTTGCTACATGAAGTCACAGATACATTAGTAAAATAGTACAATTTCTCTCCTTTTTCACTTTTTAACATACACCATGCATATAAAAAGTGCACAAATTCAATACTTACAATTTAATGATTTTTCACTGAGAGAGCACCCCTGTAACAACGTGATGTTCGACACACTAGGAACCATCTTCATGTTTGCCTCTCAGTACTCTCTTTTTTTCCCATAAAACAAACTACTTTCCTGATTTCCATGGAAATCAGTTGCTTTTCCATTTACAAACTAAATATGCAATCCTATAGAGTATGGTTTATTTTTGCCTTTTTGTTTTTAACTTTCCATAAATATAAACATATAGAAAATATTCTTTTGTGTCTGATTTTTCTTTAAAGACCACATATTTGTGACAGTTATCCTTGTTGTGAATAATTCTAGTTTTTTAAAAAATTTGTATTGCTATATATCTTTCAATTATATCCATTCTACTTTCAGTGATCAGTTGGGTTGTTTCAGTTTGTGGTTATTATGAATTATACTGTCATGACCATTCTTGTGTATTTTTCTTGGTGTCCATGAACACACCATGTTGGATATATATACTTTGGAGTAAAATTACTGAGTCATAGACAATGAGTATATCCGTTTCCTGGGTAATGACTGACTGTTTTCTGAAGTGGTTGTAATAATTTAAAACACCCATAGGCAGCAAATGAAACTTACAGTTGCTCCACGTAACTGTCACACTTGGTCCTAAAAAAACAATTTTAGATCTTCTAATGGGTGTGTATAGTGACATTTAATAATGTTTTTTATTTGGTTGGTTATTAAGTTAGTAACTTGTTATTAATAACAGGTTAAGAGTTAACTTTGTTGGTTAATAAGAGCATTTTTCATATAGTTATTGAACATTCAGATATTATAACTTATTGTGCTTTTTCAGTTGTCTTGCATATTTTCTATTTTTCTTACTGACTTTAAGAATTTTATTTTCTTGAAACAAGATATTTGCCAGTTACATGTGTCACAGATCTTCTTGAACTTTGTGGCTTACTTCTTAACTCTTAATGGTGTCTTTAAAAGATTAGGATTGATTCTTACATTTAACAGAATACTTTATGGTTAGTATTTTTGTTTTAACCATTTAAAAATTCTTTTCCTGCCCTAAGGTCAAAAATACATTATCTTAGTATAACTTTTAAATATTGATTTACAATATTTCAGGTGTACAGCAAAGTAATTCAGTTATACATAGATATATTCTTTTTCAGATTCTTTTCCATTATAGGTTATTATAAGTTATTGAATATAGTTCCCTATGCTATTGAGTGGGTCCTTATTGTTTTTCTAATTTATATATAGTAGTGTGTATCTATCAATCCCAAATCCCCAATTTATCCCTCCCTTCCTCCCCCTTTCTCCTTTGGTACACCTATCTTAAGCACTATTTAATTTGGTCTTTCCACTCCTGACTCCTGTCTTGTATAGGAGGTCACTTGTTATAAGGATACTCATATCAAAATTGAGGGCCATGAGAGATTCTCACTACTTAATTTTTTTTTAATTCTGTCAGATTAATTAGGCCATCAGTACAGTCATCTCCTACAAGAGTTGCAATACTGAGTATCTTGAGATCTTTTTAAATCTATGATGTCTCTATTAAATGGCAACTTCTCTTACCCTTACTTACTTATTTTCTTACTCACTTCCAGGCTCTCTTGACACTTAGAATTTGTAGAATACCCAAAACTCTGGCATCCAGAGAATGCTCTATTATCATAGTTTTTACTGCCACTGCCTTCATATTCAAAACATATTTCCTGAGGGTTATACTTTTCAAGAGGGAATATGCCATGATTTGTGTGTGTCCTTACCAAGCACATCCTCTTGTTACTTAGAAGTTTTAGATTCAGAATAAAGTTTAAAAGTTAGGTACTCATAGGAACTGTATAGTGGGAAAAATTATTTTACCTCAAAACCCAGTAGGGTGGTAAAATATTTTGGTTGGTACAAAACTTATATTTCTACTATAGGAAATTGGCATACAAGAAAAAATAAAACTTGAGTTATTGATCTTTAGCTAGACTTTCAGTTGAGCAAGCTCAGTAGTAATAGATTAAGCCATCCAGATTTGATACTTTTCATCTAATTTCATATACTTTCCTTCCAATCTGGTTTTGACTGACTCCAAACCTTCTTCCACAAATCTTCTAGACCAAAATAAAAAAGTATTGCGTTCAAGTCTATATACATTCTATTTCATATATATATATATATATATATATATATACATACATACATATTATATATTAAGCTAACCTGGCTTATATATATTATGTATAATTATGTATATACTTTATGTTTATAATGGCATAAGGATTCTGAACTAGTTAGTAAAAATTGGAGTTCTTACCTGCACTCAGCTACTCAGTTGTTTGAGCTAGTCTTCATTATTTTAAGTGACGTGGCTTTAGTGTTCACCTATAAAACAGGGTTAATTATAGACACATGCTGTAGCCCCATGTACTAACCTGCTTGGCAATATGTAACAATTCTTTGTATTTATACATTGTAAGGTTCTTATATCTTACTTGATGAATACAGAAAAGTAATATCAAGTTCTATTATACAGTGTGACACAGACATTGAACTATTTCCCTCACATAGACAGTGTTCATAATATCTCATATACAGGTTGTTTTGAAGACTCATAAAACCAGAGGGTTTGAGCCCACAGTATTTCAGAAATAAGTAAAGCTGCCTGTGAAAACGGTAGCTATTACAGGCCACTTCACTATTCCATCTGGAACAAAGAGGTAACTAATTGTTAAATTGGCCAGTCTCTCAAATGGCCACTCTGAGCTGTCCCTTTGCTCATTCAATGAATGCAACCACATAAAAGTGATTGTGTTAGGAATTGCCGGAAGTGGAAGAATGAGCCCAGACTCATGGCTAGATGACTAGCTCATGACCCATCAGTTGAACTAAGTCTGCCTGGCTTTATAATTAAATTGCAACCTTTGCCTCAAACAAAGCATATGAATTGGAGGCGGGTGTCACCCAGAGGCAGAGATGATGAAATGCTTTAGAGTCACTTACCACCAACTAATATTGATATATTCCTGCCAGGCAGGAACATCTGCTAAGGCAGAGGATGAGAGGGGCAGTATGGCACACCCTGCTCCCAGGCAGGCAGCTGGGGTCTCCTGGCATTATAGTCCTTTATGGCAAGAGCTACCCTTGCCATTATAGGGAATGAAACAAAATGAAGGGAAAGTGGAAAGACTGCATGTGATTTATTTGTTTCCTCAGGACATATTATCATGTCTGGTACAAATAGACAATGCAAAACCATTCAATGGGAATGAACTAACCTGATTTCAAATTCTTTCCCTTGCTGTGCAACACTGGGGAAGGCACTATATCATCAGAAACATCAATTTTCACCTTTGCAAAATAAGGATGGAAATAAAACTAACAGAATTTTTATAAGGATAAACTTTGACAATGCTTATAAATATAATTTGTCAATTTTAAAGTGCTATGACACCTTAAGGAGAATATAATTTATCAACTATGTCCATATTCTCCTCCTACAACATACCAGATATGAACATGACCAGTGACAAAAAAATCACATCCATTATTCTATATTTAGTAAATTAATTTGCAATAATCCCACACAAGATATAATAAAGTAATATTTATTTTAAAATTTAGAAACAATTTTAGCCTGCAATTGATTTTTCTGATTATCACTGAGTTTGCATCCCCCCTAAAGCAAACCTATACAATTTAAAATAATGATTTGTAGACCCACATGAGAAGGTTCTGAGAGATGGAGAAAAGAAGACAGACTGGCTAGGGACCTTGGAACCTGAAGAATGACACTGTGATGATTTCCAATGATGATTGGAATGTGATGGTTTCTTTTTGCCTTATATGTCCTAAATTATAGGCTGGAGAAAATGACAAACTAGAAGCACCTAATGGGTTCAGATAAGAGGGGGAAAAAAAAAAACTCCCCAAAATTCTGCTCTCTCTAGCCAGAATACTAAGATAGAGGCAGCATAGAAAGGCAGAAAACTCTTAGACACTAATTGCTCTGTTGCAGCCAAACACCACAGAAAAAAAATAAAATGTGGTCCCACCCACTCAGGCCAGCAAAGGCCAAATGCCACATGCCACACTCTCCAACAAGATACATCAAACATACCAACATTGGTGAGACATGGATAAAGCAATGCTGAGAGGAAAATTTATCTCATTAAATGCATATACCAGAAAAGAGGAAAATTCTCTAATAATGTAAGCTCCTTCTTCAAGAACATAGAAAATGCAGAGCAAAATAAATCTGAAGTAAGAAAGGGAGGAAATAGTAAAGATAGGATCAGAAATCAATGAAATGGAGAACAAAAAGAAATCCACTGAGAAAAAAATCAATGCAACAAGGTGCTGGTTCTTTGAAAGGATCAGTAAAATTGACAAATCTCTAGGTAGACAGACAAACAGATGGACACAATTTGGAGATATCATTGAAGACTCTACAGACATCAGAAGGATAATAAGGGAATACTACAAACAACTTTGTATGATAACTTAGACAAGATAGACCAATTTCTCAAAAAACACCAACTACCAAAGTTCGCCCAATATGCAATAGAGCATTTGCATAGTTCCGTAACTGGTAGACATATTGAACAGGAAGTTAAAACTACCACATGGCCACTTTGGACTCAACAGGCAAACATTCTTTGCTTGAATCAACAGACAAGGAAGGGAATTACCATGCCCCTGTGGTGATTCATCCTACCATGAGAAAAATAGACTGCTATTCTACAGTGGACAGATATAAGAAAGAGTATGTCTGAAATACAGAGGATCTCTTAGGGTGTGTCTTAGTGCCACCATTTCCTGTGATTAAAGTTAGTGGACAAGTAAAACAAACCAATCCAGATAGCACTACTGATAGCCCAGACCCTTCAGGAATGAAGGTTTGGATCTCTCCACCATGGAAAGAACCATGACCACCTCAGGTGTATGCTTGAGGGCAAAGGGAATATGGAAACTTCATAGAAGGAGGTAGTTATAAATACCAGCTATGACCACATGACCAGCTACAGACGCGAGGGGAATGTAATGGTCATGAGTATTTCTTCCTTATTTTGTTATAAATATGTGTGTGTATGGATAGCAAATATCTTTTTCTTTACTCTCGTACATTTATCATATAATTTAAGATGAATTGACTTAATATCATAACATCTAAGTATTGTTAACTTTACATCATAGCATTTAAGTTACAGGATCTCAAGAGTAAACATCACCTAAGGACTTTAAATCCTCTTCTGGAGAAAGGGTGTGTACATTTTTGGTTACATACAGTATATTTGTGTCATTTTTGGTGAAGGTATGACTGTATTATCATCTTTATTTGGAGATCAGTTGGTGTAATGAGATGTGTATGAATGCCATGTTCAGAAGTGATGGACTTCTGATGGTTACCTTGGCTAGGTCATGATTACCAGATATTTGTTCAAATACTGGTCTGGATGTTGCTGTGAAGGTATTTTTAGATGAGATTAACATTTAAATCAGTGGACTTTGAGTAAAGTAGATTACCTTCCATAATGTGGGTGTGCCTCATCCAATCTGTTAAAGACCTAAAGAGAGAAAAGATTGACTACCTTGAAGGAGAGAGAATTCTGTCTGCAGTCTGCCTTTGGGCTATCAACTCCTTCAGCTTTTCCCTGGCTACCTTTCAGATTTTAAACTTGCCAGCCTCCACAATGGCATGAGTCAATTTCTTAAAATAGATATCTCTCAATATCTATCTATCTATCTATCTATCTATCTATCTATCTATCTATCTATCTCCTCTGGAGAACCTTGACTAATACAAGAGGAAACTTAGTCAACTTGACAAGGAGCATCTAAAAAAACACTACAGCTAACACTTTAATTAATGTTCAAAGACTGAATACTTTTCTCCTAAGTTTATGAACAAGACAAGGATGTCTGTTTTCACCATTTTTATTCAACTCTGATGGAAGTGAAAATAGTCAAGAAAAGAAAGTAAAAGACCTAAATATCAGAAAGGAAGAAATAAAACTCTTCCTATGAACAGATGACATGATTGTGTATATAAAAAATCCTGAGGAATCTACAGAAAAAGAACCCCCTAGAACTGAGTTCATCAACATCACAGAATACAAGATAAACACACATAAATCAATTTTGTTTCTGTATATTAAAAATAAATGCATGAACACCAAACCAAAATTACATTACTATTTATAATCTCTCGAAATGAAATGAAATACTTAAAACTAATGAAACTTGTACAAGACTTGTACAGTAAAACTGCAAGATATTGATGAAAGAAATGAAAGAAAACCTACATTAATGGAGAGACGAACTGTGTTCATGGTTTGGAAGATTAGAATAGTTAATGTCAAAATTGATATATAGGGCTTCCCTGGTGGTGCAGTGGTTGAGAGTCCGCCTGCCGATGCAGGGAACACGGGTTCGTGCCCTGGTCTGGGGAGGTCCCCCATGCTGCGGAGCGCCTGGGCCCGTGAGCCATGGCCGCTGAGCCTGCGCGTCCGGAGAGGCCACAACAGTGAGAGGCCCGTGTACCGCAAAAAAAAAAAAAAATTGATATATAGTTTAACACAATTCCTATTAAAAATGATATACAGGTTCAATGAAATTCCATAAAATTTTAGATAATTTTCTAAAATTTATATAGGAAGGCAATGGAACTGGAGGAGCTAAACAATTTTGAAACAAAATTTTGAGAAGAATAAAGTGGGAGAAAGCTGTTAACCTGACTTCAAGGATAATTATACAGCTACAATAGTCAAGACAGTGTAGTTTTGGCAGAGGAACAGACATAACGATCAATGGAACTGTATAGAGAACTCGGAAATAGCCCTACACAGATAACTCCCTACTGCTTTTTGACAGAGGGGCAAAAGAAATTAAGTGTAGTGAGGTAGACTTTTCAACAAATTATGCTGGAGCAATTGAACATCTATACACTCAAAAAGATTAGTCTCAACAAGTCTCACACCTTATAAAAAAACTTAAACTGGATCATGGAGTAAAATGTAAAAGACAAAGTCATAAAACTTTTAGAACAAAACAGGAAAATTCTTCCCACTCTAGAGTGAGGCAAAGATTTCTTACACTTGACATCAAAATGTATGGTCTATTAAAGGGAAATTGGTAATTGGACTTCATCAAAATGAAAACTTTGCTCTGCAAAAGATCCTGTTAAGAGAATAAAAGAGAAGCTATAGACTGGGAGAGAGTATTTGCAAACGAATACCTAAAAAAGGGCTAGTATCCAGAGTATAAAAAGAATGTTCAATACACAACAGTAAAAACAAATCTAGTAGAACATGGACAAAAGGCAGGAATAGATATTTTACCAAAGACATGGACAGACATGTGAAAGATTTTCAACAATGTTAGCCATTAAATAAATGCAGATTAAAACCATAATAAGATATCACTGCACACCTATTAGGATGGCTAATATAATTAACTTATAACACCAACTATTGGTGAGGAAATAGAGAAACTGGATAACTCATACATTGCTGGTGGGAATATAAAATTCTACGCCGCTCTGGAAAACATTTTCATTGTATCTCAAAGCTAAGCATGCAACTATAATATTCACAATGGTACTCTTGGAATTTATCCCAGAGAAATGAAAATTTATGTTCACATAAAAACATGTTCACAAATCTTCACATCACCTTTATATATAATAGCCCCAAACTGGAAACCATCTAGATGTCCTTTAATGAGTGAATGGTTACACAAGTGATAGTACATTCTTACCATGGAATACTACTTGCTCAGCAATGAAAAGGAATGAACTATTAGTGTATGCAACAACCTGGAGCCATTTCCAGAGAATGATACTGAGAGAAAAAAAGCCAAACCCCAAAGGCAACACATAGTATGATGCCATTGATAGAACAGTCTTGAAATGACAAAATTGTAAAATGGAAAACAGATTAATGGTGGCCAAGAGTGAAGGAAGGGTTAGGGGTGGGAGGGAAGTGGGTGTGACTATAAAAGGGCAACATGAAAGATCTTAGAGCTGTTGGAAATATTCTGAATCTTGACTGTATTAATGTCAGTATCCTAGTTGTGACGTTGTTCTATAATTTGCCAAGATGTTAGCATCGCTAGTAACTAGGCAAAGGGCACACAAGACCTTTCCGTATTTTTTTTAAAACAACATGTAAAGCTACAATTATCTCAAAAAGTTAAATTAAAAATATACCTTAACACATTGAAAAAATCAGGTTGGCACAAATCACTACTGTGATTGTAACATGTTATGTGATATGAAAACGCCTCAACTTCCTACAAACAATATTTTTTCTAAATTGAATCAAGTTTAAATACAATATTTGAGTTCAATTTTTTTTAAAAACCTAAGGAAATCCATGTTAGATTAAAACATGCAGGTCCTGATTTAAATTTCCATTTTTTGAATGTATGTAATTTTTGTTTATGGAGATGTGCTTGTATAAGTAACCCTGTCAATAGGATACTCAGAGAGGTATATTGCCTGACAGAAAACATGACGCAGGATTTTCAGAATCTTTCTTCTCCTGTGTCTAGGATTTGTATTGTGCTTACAGGCTGTATCTCTTTGGTGAGTGCATCTTGCATAATGTATCTTTGCTTGACATGCATGTCAACATGTCACTGCTGGTGAAGGCTAAAATTATCTTGAAGGCAGTTTAGATGGTGTTAGTATCTGCTGAAAAGAAGCACCTTCCCTTTAGCAGTGACCTCAAAAGAAAAATATCAGTGTTGAAAGTAGGTTAAATTTGGGTTACAATTTCTGTGGACAACAATATTTCAGAGGCTAATGGCGATTAAACTCTGGTTTCCAATTGGAAGTGGTAAAAATAATCTCAGGTCTCTATAGAAAGAGACTATAAAGAAGTATTTTTAATGTATACACCTGAAACTAATATGACTAACACTGTATGTCAATCTTACTTCAGTAAAAAAATAGTGTAAGACATGTATAGTTGTCTAATCAAACTTATTAGCAATATATGCTATTGTATTTATTAATATGAGATTGATAGAGCAGGAATGTAATTATGTACTTCAATATTTCTCAAGTGACATGCTGTATTCATCTCCTCCTTAATCATTCAGTGTGAGCCTAACTACTTATTATATACCCAGGGTAACTAATGGGTTTCTTGGAGAGAATTCTGCCTTGTGAAGAACTCTAAAACTTCCTCACCAGGTGCCAACTGCTTCAATCATAACTGAAGTTGCATCAGTGCTGAGCAGCCCAGGCACGTGATTATTATCTCCTGATTGAATTCAGCACACTTCTGAGTATTAGCATGAGGGTGGAGGTCAACCCTCATGGCTGGAAACTTTTCACCGAGAATAGTAAGGGAATCTTAAAGACATTAAACTGTAAGGAGTATGAATCTATTAATTAAAGACCAGTTTATAGCCAGATGAAGATTTTGCCAAAGCTTGGCAACAGGAGTGAGCCCTCTGATTTCAGATCCTTTCCTAGTTAAGTGTTTATTCATTGTCTTGCTAGGCAGTTCAACATTTTGCTGTGCATTAAGGACATCATTTTCTGACTCATGTAATTTATGGAAGTAGGGTCATAAAATAGGACCTGAGTTTTCTTTAATCTGCGAGGGAAGTAGTGTCATAGCATCACTTATCTATGGATTGATAAATAACACCTTTAATTAAGAGCTTTTCTGTGCTTAATTAATGACTTTTTAAAGCTTTTCTGTGCTTTTCAATGACTTTTCTGTGCTTTAAACTGTCATTTTAATGATCACTTTGGGGGTTTACAGTTTACATCTTGTTTCTGTTACTACCTGGGGTGAGAGTTTTACCATAGGTCTCAGCTCATCAGGAAGGAGGAGCTATCTTTTATAGAGTCAGGAGTAAATCATAACAAGGGACCAATGTGGGACTGAACATAGATTATTCATGTAAATCAATTAAATTAAAGCCAGATTTTAGATCAGATGTACAGTGAAGTAAGAATGCGTTAAAAATCAGCTCTTAACCGAGCATACCATCTCATAAATGGCTATCTCATTTTTATCACAAGGAGATTTTGGGGGAGGTCCTTCCAGACATGTGGCATTTAATCTAAGACTTATGAGAAGCTTATAGAAACTGCTCAGGTCATTGGACCTGCATTTCAAATAAAAGTCAACACTATCTAATTGGTATCCTACAATGCAGTGCTTGAATGCTATTTTCTCCCCTCCCATTAATTGTTCCCCAGATTGAATTGTTTATTTTTTACATTTTCAAAGTTCAGTTGTCTCTAATTCAGATCTTTTCACCTATATGCCTAGAATGTGTGAAACTAGCTACTCTAGAGTTTACCGAAGGAGAACCTTTAAGATCAATGTTGGTTAAGAAGTATTCTTGCACCTGGAGATTATAGGAACATGTGATTAAATGACCCAAAATTTATAATCTTTAAAAATGGGGCTTCCATGGTGGCGCAGTGGTTGAGGGTCCGCCTGCCGATGTGGGGGACACGGGTCCGTGCCCCAGCCCGGGAGGATCCGCCATGCCGCGGAGTGGCTGGGCCCGTGAGCCATGGCCGCTGAGTCTGCTCGTCCGGAGCCTGTGCTCTGCAACAGGAGAGGCCACAACGGTGAGGCCTGCGTACCTAAAAAAAAAAAAAAAAAAAAAAATGAACCCAAGGAGTTCTCAGAATAGTTTTCTTATTATTTTGCCTTTAAAATTTTTTGTGCTTTGTTAGAAATAGAAATCCTGGTTTTAAATACTGCCTCTATTATTTCCTATTCTCTGTATGTGGATAAATCACTTAACCTCTCTCTATGTCAGTTTGAAAATGATTTGCTCTAATGATTGTGTGATTTAATTTATATGAAGAATATAGAACTGTATCCAGCATTTTGTGAACCTTAATAATTACTAGCTATTACTTCTTATTGAGCATATATGTACATTTTTCTCAAAATGCATTTTTGTTCTAATTTAAATTATATAAAATGCATAATACAAAGATAGAATTCTATACTAGTATACTATATATACCAGTATTTAAAACATAGGTGCATATTTATAAATATATGAATATAGAGAGACACATACACGTATATGTATTTAATGTGTGCACTCAAATTTATTATAACCTCCCACAAAAATTTACTGACAAGTACTACGTATTAAGTTTGATGCTAAGTTTCTGGGAATAAAGTAAAACTTTTTTTAATCTTTAGTGCATAACAGAGAGGGCTTAAATCTACTTTGTCCTATTTCCTCCTTTCCTTTATGCATGCACTTTGGATTCTTCCTCAATTCTGGTGATTCCTGTCCATCATTTCACATTTAAGAATAAAACATTAAAATCTGTTGGAAAGTTCTGTGTGGATGAGCAGTGCTTGGGGCAGATGGGTTTTAGAGCAATCAAGAGCAAATTTGTTCACTTTCTTGGGAAACCCTAAATGTTAGTATTTTGGAGATCTTTACTCCTAGACCAGTCAGGCTCCCCAGGAGATAATCCTTCAGTCTCTTGCTTGGAGATTTAATATCTATGATTGCCAGTGGATGGAGAGTTTCCGGTAGAAGTTAGATAATCGCATAATTTTATTTGTCCAATTATTTAGTTTATACATTTACGTTTGTTCTTTTTTTAGTCATGCCCTATACCCTTACTCAATTTCATTTTTGTCTATTCTTTGTGTCCCTGAGTCCCAAATCTCTTTAATTTTTCCACATAACAAAAGACCTGCAGAGTGTACACTTATATGTGTGTGTGTGTTTGTGATATGTTGTGCTCTTTATGATTTCCTATTTCAGATTGTTTTATTTGTTTCATGGGACCTGGTGATTGTATATCGAGGATATTGGAGCTCAGATTGACTAGTTCTGGTTTCATTTGGGCATCTGCCTTAGGATTCATTTTTCTATCTTGGTGTGTTGGCATCACTCATGCACATAGGTTAATAATTTTCTAAATCATTTAAAGCCATGTTAATTGGGTGTTGGGATGATAATTTCACATGTTTAAATTGCTATTCAACATATTCCCAAATTAAAAAGGAAAGCTTTAGTTACACAAATTTATATTAAGGCATTTCCTACCTGTATAATTTTCAAATCTATGGAAGAGATGAACTTAATTAGTAATAAAAACAATGCAATATAGAGAAAACTAGAATCAAAGATATGGTTCTATAAACTCAATTAGGACATTAAAGTTAACACATTTTTATGTAAGTTCACTAAAGTAGATGAAAATTTCAGATTATGTGTTACATAAGGATTTTGAATTTTGAGCAGTCTTCATAACCATGGAATGAGTTGCTTAATCACTCTATTTAAATTTGCAGTCACCCATCTGCAGCTCATCACATACAATCTCTCTTTCCATTTTTGTTTCTATAAGGGCAATTTTTCCTAACATAATATAATATGTTCTTATTTATTATACGTATTGTTTACTACTCAATTCCCTACCCCACCCCCATTGAAATATATAAACACTACAAGGCAGAGATCTTTTTGGTTTACTCATGTGTCAAATGCCTGATATAATGCCTGATATGTAATAGTTACTTAATGTTTGTTGAAAACTAAATGGATTATTTCTATAAATCTTTTAAAAAAGTACAGTCATCACATACAAATATGAAATATAAACAGAAACAAATTCACAGGTATAGAAAACTTATGGTTACCAAAGGGGAAAGGGGGTGGGGGAGGGATAAATTGGGAGTTTGGGATTAACAGAAACAAACTGCTCTATGTAAGATAGATAAACAACAAGGTCCTATGGTATAGCACAGGGAACTATACTCAGTACCCTCTAATAAACCATAATGGAAAAGAATATGAAAAAGAATATGTGTGTGTATATGTGTGTGTATATGTGTGTGTGTGTGTGTGTGTGTGTGTATAAAAGCTGAATCGCTTTGCTGTATACAAGAAACTAACACAACATTGTAAATCAACTGAAGATTTGATTTTAGAATTCAGAGAGTTAAAGGGAACAGCATAAGGTGATTTTGGGGGAGTGGTGAAATTATTCTGTATCTTGATTGAGATGATAGTTACATGACTATGTGTCAAACTCATGGAAGTATATGCAATAAGAGTGAATTTTACTATATGTAAATTTTTAAAAATTAAAAAACAGGTCCATATTTACAAAAAGCAGTCTGTAAATCAATGTGTAAATGCCTCTAATATCCTGTGGAAATATAAAACAAAAGAGTTACATGAATTTTACTCGTAGTCCCACAATGCTAGAGAGAATGTATACATCTAAGATCATGCTTAGGTAAAGCAATTTTCATTACCTGATCCTTTCTTTCTCCCCTTTCTATAAAGGATGTGAGAACATTAGGCATTTTGTAATACTATGTTTTTGGACAACTTACTTGGCTTTATTTTATAAATAATTCTTATTAATTATATTTCTGGCTTCTTTCAACATTGAATGAAATCCTTGACCTGGGTCTGACTTTGTGTTCCTGGGTTCACAGAAGTGTACAATGCTGAAAGCATGAAAAAGGAGGAATCCTTGCTGTGCTATGTGAAGGTTAATGCTAAAATTGTAGTATTAAACCAGCTTTGCTTTTGATGTATTTTTAAATTTAAAATAGTTTTAGAGATTGAAGGGAGGCAAGAAGTAGAAATAAAAGGAGAAAGTATAATTAAGACTAGATTTTTGTATATATATAAAGGACTGGTATGTTGGAAATTAGAAATTTTTTCTTATGATAGGTGTTGACAAAAAATCATTCTCGTGTTTAGCTAATGAACGTTACTAGAGAGAAGGGTCTTATAATGTCTTCAGCCCTTAAAACAGTAGCTGATATTAAAAAAAAATCTTTTAGAGAAAGCGTTATTTAAAAAGAGGTGAAACATTTGACACTAATATTTTAATAAAAACAGTTTAGGAAAAGTGCCATTTTACCTTTTAGCAAGACCAGAAAAACATCCTATGTAATACAGAAAAAAAGTCATCTTGATATGTTCTGTCTGCCACTTAAAGCTCTAAGATATTTTTATTTCAGAAAAATTTCAAACATCTTGACTAGCGCAAGGGTCATCAACCATGGTCCAGAATACACATCATATTAGCTATGATGTGTGAACTTAGCTATCCCTGAGTTCAAGTACTTACATAACTGACTTCAGTATTTTCTGAGGCTTATTGTGAACTACAGACATTTCAAATCATGATCACAGAAATTTGGTAACAGATTGATATGAGCAGGACATAATGAACAGAACATAGAGCAAAAACGTGTCACAGTTATATAAGGAAGATATTACTGATTCATGAACAGAAAGTGTTTTCCATAAAGGTGAATTATTTTCCCTGATTCAGGTTCACTTCTGACCCAGAATTTTCACTTTCTTTTTGTTTTTCCCCCCAGCTTTATTGAGGTATAAATGGCAAATAAAATTTGTACATATTTAAGGTGTACAACATGGTGATTTGTTACACACATACACTGTGGAGTGATTACCACAGTCGAGCTAATTGACAGATCAATTACTTCACATAGTCACCATTTTCTTGTGTGTAGTGTGAACACTTAAGATTTACTCTATTAGCAAATTCCGAGTATACAATATAGCATTAACTATAGTCACCATGTCGTACATTAATCCCCAGAGCTCATTCATCTTTTAAATGAAAGTTTGTCCCTTTTGACCAACATCTCCCTATTTCCTCGACCCTTCAGTCCCTGGCAACCACCATTTTAAGTTCTGCTTCTTTGAATTTGTGTTTTTTAGACTCCATATGTGTGTGACAGCACATAGTATTTGTCTTTGTCTGGCTTATTTTACTTAGCATAATATCCTGCAGTTTCATCCCTGTTGTCAAAATGACAAGATTTCCTTCTCTTTTATAGTTGAGGAACAGTTCATGTGTGTGTGTATATGTATGTATACACACACACAGGTACACACCCCTCACGTTTCCTTTGTTCATTCACCTATCAACTGACACTTGGAGTGTGTGTACATATGCATATGTAGCTTGTCTAAAATTTATGTATATATCTATTAATTTATTGATAGATACTTTGGGGGTAAATAGATTAATATAGTTTGTATAGAATTTTAAGAAATTTTTTGGCTCATGTAACATGCACAGAATTTTAGAGGCCCATAAGATGTCAGGGTGAGAAACCCTGGAGTAATGGTTGCCTCTTTTTAGGTCATCTGTCTCTTCCATTTGGTTGCCTTTATGCTTTTTCTTTTTGAGTTCTTTGGTTTTATTCTGATGGGCTTAATGTGGGTTTTCTTTGATTTACCTTGCTTAGCTGACAAGTGTGGTCAAAACCAAAAGGCTTACTTTCTATGCTATTACTCATTTTGAACATGGACATTTGCTCTTGGCTTTAGGCAAATTTATGCTTTCAAGCATTGTTTTTGGCTTTCTTTTTTTCAAATAAGTTTGTATATGCCAGATACTCAGCACACTGAGATATAAAATCAGAAGAGATATTATCACTAGCACTTTACAATGTGAGAAACAAGAATATTTCTAAACAGAGAAAAACATGTTATTTGTATATGTATTTATTCATCCAATAATAAATTGAAGTGCATATATTGGACCTATTATATGCCAGGCACTAGTCTAAGAGCTTGGTAAATATAAATTAATTTAAGCTTCAGTACAACCCTGTGAGATATGTACTGCTATCACCCCAACTTTACAGATGGGAATATTGTAGCACAATTAAGTTTCTTGCCTCAATACCTCAATTAGTAAATGACATAGCTGAATGAACTAAGTCTTATTCTAGTTTCCATGCTTCTGAACAGGATGCTAGACTGTTTTTAATGAGTATCATTTAAAGATTGATAATTTGGTGTGGCTGAAACATGAGAGGATTGGAAGGCAAAACTTATAGTGTCTGAGTTTACATTTCAGTATTTCTCTTGCATATCCTAAAGATAATCACTTTTTATAATAAAGTTTCCCTTCTGTTTTCCCCTGACCAACTCACCCCTCAATAAAACAAAAAAGAGAAAAGAATAAAAAAACAAAGAACAAAATACACAAGCCCAGAGTAACTAAGCTGAGTTATATAGTCAGACCATGCTTGCCTTTTGACCTAGTGAGTCATTACATGATAATTAATATCGGCTAGGTTACCAACCACTATAGGATTATTTCAATTAGTTATAGGTTTATTCATTCATTAATCAAATATTTAATGTTTATTACGCATAATAGGAGAAAGTCTTATAGAGGTGGGTATAACTCAATCCCATTATAAAATTTGTATGTGCATTTTAAATTGGTTGACTTTTAAGCAAATTGATCACAGCTTCATCAAATCTTAAACTTGGAACAGACTTTTGAGTAGAACCCCCTTCTCAGTACAGGATTCCCTTTTAGATTTCATTCTGTGACAACTCCAAATTGCTGTTCTTTTTTCTTGTTGTGAATGTTAAGATATTTTAATCAATAGCGCTTATATATTAGTAACATGCATCTGTATTACAGAAGACTTTTGAGTTCTAAATATAAAATAATAAAATGCCTTTTCTAGGCAAAAATAGGGGAGTAATGATGTGCTAGTTTTAAATCATGGGACTGACTTGAGACTTTAAAATTGAAGGTTTAACAAATGGATCCTAAAATAGCAAGTCCATTAAAGCAGTACTTGGTCATACAAATGAATGGAAAGAAACATGTAATAAAACTTAAGAAAAGTATAAGGATGCAATAGGAAATATCCTTCATCATGAGCATTGGAAATGGTATAAGTCTGACATCTCAATATAAAAAATGATTATGCAAAATATAGGCAATTTGCAACTGGATAAGTTCAATTCAGTGAGGACGAATTAGTAGCTCATTTTGGTATCAGTGTAGGCCCAGTTTTAGTAGAGAATTTTATGAACAAGTTTGTGATTTTATCTGTTTTATTCATTGTTGCATTCCTAGTGCATAGAGCCGTGCCCACCTAGGTGGTATTCAACTAATATTTGTTGAATGAATGAAAACATTATCTAGGCAAAGAAACTCCTAGACCGCTGCTACAGACATAACCAAATCTGATGGAGTTTTCCATTATAAAGTTATATTCTGCATTACAAAGAAACTTTATATATAGTTATATATATTAATAACAGATAATTTTCAAAGGTTCTCAGATTCAAGTATTTTAGTAGGAGGGCTGACAATAAAATTTGCATGACTTAGTGATTAGCTAAAACAAACTAGAGGGTGTGCTGTTTTGGAAACTGTAATGATTGCAGAGTATTGTTTTAATGCAACAATTTTCTATGAGGGAAATAACTGTAGCACAATATTAGCCCACCAGTGAAGTTTCAAAATGTAGATCTTTCTTTATGGTTTGGATATTTTTAATGGAAAAAAAAGATGCACCAGTAGATGTTATATGAGAGTTTATTATTTAGTCATTGCCATGTAAATCTTAAAATTAAAGTTTCCTTTTTATAACATTTCAGAATTTATCCTCACAGCTGTTATTGTTTAAGTCTTTGCATAATGTATGAAAAAAAATGAAAGGACATCTTTCCTCCCAAGTGTACCTGTACTCAACTTTGAGTTAAATACCAGTGTATACGTCACTAAAGCAGTTTTAATAAGAGAAGCTGCTTGGCATATCTAGGTGTTTCATAAGTTGCATAAAAAAAAAAATACACTGAGAGCCTGCCACACTGCAGCCTGCCATTCTGGAATGTTCCCACTGTGTGCTTCTTCGTATCTTTTAATTCTTTAGAGAGGGGATGATATCCAAGGAGGTACCAGCTCTCACAATCATTTATTTATTCGAAATTATTCACTCAACAAATATTTATTGAACACTTACGTGCTCTGTGTTCTACCTCCTTTTACCCAGGCATGTTTGCTATAGGAATTTATCCAAAGGAAATAATATTGAATAAAAACAAAGATTTAATCCAAGGAGTCTATATAATAAGGGAAAAAAGAAAGAACCTGAACATTCTATGGATCTAAAAGGGGAATTAACCTTAAAAGGTACATTTTAAGTTAGATGCCATTATGCCTTGAAGATAATGTGAAATAATACTCATCAATATAAAATTTGTCCATGGTGTCTTCTTAAATAAAAATGTATGCTAAAAGACAATTTGTATTGTACAGTCATAATAACATATTTTATGTACTGTTTAAATGTATACCAAAGGATTAACTGTATTTTATCTCTGGTGATGAGAGAATTTATTTTTTTAACCTATTGCATGTCTGCAGAGAACATATAGCCCACTGTAAATTTATATTTAGAATACAAGAGAATTGTAGAAAATATATATTGGAAGCTCAATGTATTTGGAGAGATTAAGAAAGCTATTAAACTCTAGTTAACATTTAATTTACTCTGTATTAGAATTTGAGGGGATCATATTTTCCTCATTTTTTTCTCCAAATCTAGGATCTTCCTGCTGTTTATACCATCTGTTGACCATTTCTTCTCTTTATCTAAACTCAGATTTCCAATGAATATTTAGAAGCAGCCAAAAATTAGCACTACATGAACCAAATAGTGTCTAAAGAAATGAACTGAGACTTTTGGGATTCATTTTGATGCTGTTATAACTGCCCCATAATAATTGTCTGTATTGCTTTCCTGGGCAAATAAAAGTCAAGTTACATGTGGGATGAAAAAATAGAAGTATTGAAGTCCCAAATCTAAAGACAGGCTGGGGATTAAAATGCTGGGATAGTACAGGAGAGATGCCTTAAAATTTTTGTCATGATAAAAGCAGATTGGTTGACTGGCTGAAGTCAATGAACGGTATTACTAATGAGAAATAGAAAAAAAAAAAAAGAGTGGGAGACAAGTGCAGGGGTCAGAGTTATAGAATCATCTTATGTTAGAGCTTCTGCATAAGCTCTACCTGTATGACTGTAACTCACTCTTTTTTTTTTGTTTTTGCGGTACGCGGGCCTCTCACTGTTGTGGCTTCTCCGTTGAGGAGCGCAGGCTCAGAGGCCATAGCTCACGGGCCCAGCCGTTCCGCGGCATGTGGGAATTTTCCCGGAGCTGGGCACAAACCCGCGTCCCCTGCATCGGCAGACGGACTTTCAACCACTGCGCCACCAGGGCGCCACCAGGGAAGCCCCTGTAACTCACTCTTTTGAGGAAAACTGCACAGATTCTGAGCGATAAACTCGCTGATTTTAAAAATCCCTTTGAGAAAACTGGGGAATGGCTGCTTATTGTGAAATTTGTCTTTATTTCCTGTTGAGAATTTACTCTCAGTGTAGTGGAAAGCAAAGCGATATTGAGTGCACTGTCAGTCTGCAGTCCATCCTGTGTTGCTGGGGTAGCTGCCTTTGTTAACTGCCCCCTAGGAATGGTTGAAAGCAATCTCTTAAGCCCTTTAACCTCAGTAGTGCCCTGAGCAGCTCTCTAAAAATACAAAAAGTACACATGACTCATAAAAGAACCAAGTGTTTTGATTAGAAAATCATAGAGGACATTCTCTATTGTGTGAGAGTTGCATGGACTTTTCTGATGACCAGCGCATCTGCTGCTATCTCTCTGGGTTTCAGAAGAGAACTCCATGGACGTGGCATTAAAATCGAGATTTAGTTTACGTTTGAAACATTATGATATTCAAAGTCATTTCTTATATAAGGCTTGGTTTTGATTTGTATGTTTTGAATATTCTGATTCATTAACTCATTCAACAAATTTTATTGAGAATCTAAGATGCACAAAGCTCCATGCTAAGTACTCAATTGTGACTGGAAAAAACAAAAAACAGGCAGGCAGGAATGAAGGAGGGAAGGAAGAAAAAGATAGAAAGAAGAAAAACAGGAAGGAAAGAAGCCTGATCTACTGTTGAAACTATCTAAAGCTCTTGATTTACCTTATTGAAATGTTTATCAACAGTTTGGGTAAATTGCCTTTAAATTTATCAGTTAATTAGTTTACTCTTGCAAATAAGTTTTGATTTATTCAGATGTTGAATAAAGTCTTCATAAGCAGATTATAGCTGAATTTACTCTCTGGGAGCCTGCTCCACTAAAATAGGTAGGCAAATACTACAAAATCATTAAAAATCAATGCAAAAGTCCAACAATGAACAGCTCTGCACTCTTGAGGATGCAGTGTAACAACAGTGTAGAATAGATGGGCTTGATGTAGTCTGGAGTATAGGAAATGAGGAAGTCTTTAATGAAGGAGTGGATTTTGAGCTGAGATCTGGAAATTAAGAGGGAGTTAACTAGGTGAAAAACATATGGGGAAACAGGACATATATGGCAGATAGGAGAAAGAGCATGTGCAAAGCTTCAGAGTGTAGAAACAGTCTGGTATTTAAATGGCTTTGAAAACAGCATGGCTGAAGATCAGGAAATAAGGTACAGGACCTCATGGGTAGTCATGTTAAGGATCTTGGTCTTGATGATAGGAGTATGGGGTAGCTACTGAGAGTTTAAATAGGGGAATTAAAGTATTGAGTTTGAACTTTTAAATTATTGCTCTTCCTGAAGACTAAAGAACATGATCAGTAAAAGTAAATATAGGCATAATTTTTATAAAGCTATTTCATTAGTCCAGGTAAGAAATGCTGACTATCTGGACTAAGGTGTTTATTTCTGAGATGGAGAAAAGTGAATAATTTTTATAAATATTTAGGACACAAAACCTTACTGGTAAAGTTTTAGGAATGGGAAGTACAAGGGAGAAAAGTTTAGAAATGAATCTAAGATTTCAAATATGTTTAATTGAATACATAGGTATGGCATTGGTTGAAAGAGAAAATTCTGGAACAGGATTTTTCTTTTTTTCTGTTTTGTTGTCTGAGCGAAACAGGGAGTGGAACAATTATTATAAGTCTTGTTTTACATATGTTTTCACTATCTTTGAAAACTTACTTTTCAGTGAACCAGTTTAATCAGTGTATTTGATCCACCAAGATGCTGAGTGGTGGAAATACACATGTGTGAGTCATTGTCATAGCAATGATGATTGAAGTTTTGGACATCGTTGAGGTTTCCTGTGAACAAGTTAAAGAAAGACCAGGAGTAATCTTTTACTTAGTAAAAAGCATAGGATAAACTTGCTGAGGAAAATGAATAGTGATGGTCAGAGACACAGGAAGCAAAAAAAGAGACTGTAGTATCTGAGAAGGTAAAAGTTTCCTGGGGGAAAAAATGTTGTCAGAAATTAAAAGCTAAGGAATGGTAAGGTGGAAAAAAACCCCATTAAATTTAGTAGCATGGAGGTCATTAAAGAGCTTAGGAAACATAGTTATGATGGAATTATGGGGATGGTGAATAGAGTGGAGTTAAGTGGATGACTTGGACAGAGAGAGAAGTGGTATGTTAAATTCTTCCCTTCTGTTGCTGTTATTCCATACTTTCATGCCCCTCACTAAATATAGCCTCTGAATTTATGAAACACTTCTTAGTTAGGATAAAAAAGGAGACTATGTTGGAGATGTTAGAAAAAACAAAAATGTTGGAGAAAGTAATTAATATTTACTATGTATTTATTAGTACCATAAGATTATACACGTCCAATATTCTTATGCTAAATTGTTAATATGCTACAGTATTAGGGCTTTCCCCCCTTCTGGTGTCTTATTTAACAGCTGGCTGCAGCCTATTATGGATAAGTTAACTTTTAAAAATCCATTATGCACTTCAAAATTAGTTCTGTAATTGTATTATCATTATGGAAGAATTGGCTACATTTCAGCATAACATATAAATGGATCTAACTTTTCTCATTAATATTTGATGGTACATGGTTTAATATTGAGTTGAAGCAGAACCCTGAGGGGGTCATGAAAAGGACAATTTATAAATGTGAATTTAACCAGAGAATGATAAAATAAATCTTAGTTTTAGTTCTTCTAGGTGAATGTGGCTTACTAGACTCTATCTACTTAGGAATCATATTTAATTAAAAGTAGGACATCTTTATTACTGTGAGGGAGAATAAATCAACATCTCCCTGTTTAATATATTCAACCAATGTGGCTCATGAAGAATCAACAATATCCTATCTTTTTTGCACACATCCTAGCCTCTGTGTTTATCAATACAAATGAGAGATGATGATACATACAGGGGATTGACTGGACCTACCCACATCATGAAATCTCAACATTGTCAAATGGGCTACTTTTATTAGTTCTATTCACTTTGCTTGATTTTGTAGCAAAGAGATTCAATTTGTTTTCTTTGCTTTGAGAAAATAAATGCCCAGCAGGAAGTTGTCTTGCTTATTTTCTGTGTAACTACAGTATGCTGGTTTATGTTTATTATGCTTAATATTTAGAAGGCAAAAACCTCAAAAGCACCTAATGGATAATGTCATCTGACCCTAACCAAATGGTGGGTTTATAGTAGAAAACCAAAACTGTGGTTTTAAATTTAAAATGTACCTGCATGTCATTTTGTTTTGATAGCCTCAATGGCCTTTGACATTCATGGCATGGTTACTCATAGGCTTTGTCCTTATTTCCGTCCTAAGTTTGTCAGTCCACAACTTAGGAGAAAAGATGGCTCATCTAGATGATGTTTTATAAATTGCTTTATTTTAAAAATCCATTCGTATTAGGGAAGAAGCAAGGCTTGTTATGTAATTTCAGGAATCTGATACAAAATGACAGTTTGGGACCTCTTGATCAAAAATTCTAAAGAATTTCAAGGTGGCCATAGCAGAGCATTAAAATAAGCATGGAGCCCTTCTAAGTATGGACCCTGTGTGACTGCACAGGTTGCCAATGACATCAGCCTTATAATAAGGCATCTAAACAATTCTAAGATTAAGCCAGGATCTAAAAATCCATTGCAAAGGAAATCTAATACAAGACTTCCATATTGGTCTCTCAGGACCCATAGTCCTCTCCAAAAGAAGTAGACAATTCTTATCTTTGCTACGCTTTCCTGAATTTAAATATCTATATAATTTCCATGCATATCTACTACTATATTTTTTTCCCCAATAGCTCCCATTGGCATTGCATATCAATCAAATGATCTATGGACCATCTGCTGTGAAACTCCCACAATTTTCAGAGTATGTTTTGTAACTCCTTTTGAAGTAAGTCTTCCTTTGTGTAGTATTCTGGTCCTTAGTTTTAAAACTCAAGTTTTTCACAGTTACAAACAGAAGGGCTCTCACCCCTCTTAGGAAGTGAAGCCAAGATTTACCCAAACTGTCTTCTGTGACCTGACCATTTCATCAGAATCCATGGCCCAAATCAGGTAGATGCTGGAAATTTAACACTGCAAACTAAAATGAAGTTTGAGCATAAAAATGAAGTGTTAAATGGAGTATAAAATTGAAGCAGCCTGTTTTGGAGCATGAGCTTGCCTCAGGCTCTGTATGCTATCAGCGGAGCTCAGACTTTGAGTACTTCACATGTTGACAGGAATTTCTAAGTCCTAAGAAATTTTTAAGTGAAAGAGAGCAGGTGAGAATTGAAACCATCAAAACATCCTAAACTTCTGATTCAATAGTACTTTTAATTTGTCTTGGCAGTTTATTAGTAAACATTCTTTAAAAGTTTGCAAATATATATTTCAAATGAGTGGCATTCAAATTAGAAATTCTCCTTGATCTGGCTAAACTAATTACCTTATTTGATAGTCAGCTCTTTATTTATTGAAGGTAATCCAGTTGTTGATATGGGTCAAAATGATCACTGTCTGAATATATCAGGCTTACTCAAATTGTAAGTTAAAATCAGATATGAAAGACTGTAAAATAATGGAGAATAGGGTAATTATTAATTAACATAGCAAAAACATAACTTTAAAATGTTTCTAGCCAGAACTTGGGTTTCTTTAGGTTTTTAAATATTTATTTTTGGTTTGTTTGTATACTTTTAATATTCATGCAGGATATGGGCCCAACAAAAAAGACAAAAATATATGTATTCTGTTCCAATCCAGTGAAGAAGTAGCAAAACTCTACACAGAAATAGATAACTACGCTTGTTAAATGCAATCTCAACAGCCTATCAACTGATCTACCCATATCCACTGAGTGCCTTGACAGGTAGTTTATGGTGTTTCCTTTCCCGTCTATTCAAACAAATCCCACAAAGGCATTTTTTGAATGTTGATTTAATGCTGAAAAAATCATATTCAGAACAAGATCACTTCCAGGCTTAACTAGTCCTAATGGCTGTAATAATGAATAACAGTAGTAAACAAACCTGAGATGTTGGCAAAGAATATAAGAAGAGACATATTTTGAGATGTTTTCTCTATTTAAAAAATGGTAATTTGTCCTCTAATGAACATTTTTATGAGGTAGAGTCTCATCATTTAGCAGACTTTGAGACCATGATAGCCTTCCTAATTACTCTGTTAATGGTAGCAGCATAATGGAGATAGTGCTTATAGGCACAAGCAGAGTCAGGAGATAATTACTCTGGTTCTTGAGTGGAGCAAAAAAAAAATCATCTCAGAAATACCCTGTGACAAGCTCCACATTGCAGCACATCTTGGGGAAAAAAAAATAATATCACTAGCTATTTTTAGCAGTCTGTCATTATGCTAGCTTTTTATGCTTCCAACAAAGCTGGTCGAATTATCACAGTAGTGTATAGGTTCTTTTTTCATTTCTTGGTTCCCTTCTGTGAGATATTTCATAATGAATGAATATCTAGGAAAAAAGAGATGTATGACTATTTACTAGAATATAGGTGTAACTAGTATATAAAATGCCTAACTTGCCCAAGTTGAAAAATGTGGATAGATAGAAATCCACATTCTGAAAGAGCTCCTCTTTTTCAATAAATAACATGTCACAGGGCTATTTCAAAAGGAATTGTTCTAATGCAGCTAGTATCTTATACTAACAGATTATAAACTACGTGAGTAAAGACTCACTGAGTTGCAAAGAAACTTATATTGGAGTTTTTGGATCTCTTGCTCATTGATGGTCAACCTGAGATCAAGAACAATGTCCATCAGACTGCAAAAAATCAAGTAAGACTATCAAGAAAAATATACATATGGGTCAGTATGGCAAATTAGGTACTCTGAATGACCCTGGATAAAATATTATAAAATCATGCCTTTTTATACAAGTCTATGGGCTAACATAAAATAAAGGATTCGCAGATCCTTCAAATAAAGTGGAATCAGGAACACTCAAGTAAGGGCACTTTGAAGCCAATAGTCTTATTGAAGGATTCTTTCAAATCCTCAGATCTTGAACTTCTGCTTTGGGAGCCTCAGGGTTATTGCAAGTAAGCAATGAGCCCAGGGCCTTCCTAATCTGGGTAGCTAATAGGAAGCACATGAATAAATTTGGGGAACCAAAGATCCATAGTCTTGTGAGAGTAAAAATAAAGTTTACCTATGTCTACAGAAATAGAGAAGTCTTGACAATGGGGACTGATGGAGAAAAATAACTTTACCCTGAAAATTTAGAATTAGAGGCAGCTTTCAAGCAGATCCAGTCATAATACTCTTGTATGAAAAAAACTTCCAGGTATGAATACAGTTTCACATGTATGCTAGTAGATAATGATGTCCTCATTTGTCTAACAGAAAAAAAATATCTCAGGATAAATTTATCTTTAACCCAAGATTAAAATTTTTCTAGATAAACTATTAAAACTGAGTGATTTGTAGTGAAACCATACAAAATTAAAAATAAAGCACTACAAGTGAAATAATAGGTAAAATGAAGACCCATAAGTTTAATATATTAGGCAATGTAGACAAAAAATACAGGATACAAAATAACAATGAAATATTTATAAACATGAATGAGAAACTTGCTATTATTAGAGAACAAGACAGTATAATGATAAAGCAGGTTAAAAAACATTCTTAAAACTACAAAAATTATAACTAAAAATGCAAAATTCAGTGGCAAAATGAACATAGCTGAAAAACAGCAGATAGATATAGACTGGTAGAGTTTACAGGGAATAAAATATATCTCCCTGTAAGAATTATGGAAGAGAGATCAAGAGAGTCATTATGTTCAAAGAGAGTTTCTTTAGGAAACAGAGAAAATGGGGAAGAGGCAATATTAAAATACCAATAATTTTCCCTGAAAAGTTGAAAGACACATACTTAGGTCTGCCCAAAAAATCATTCAGATTTATTACATTTATATAAAAATTCTGAATTTATTTGAATATAATATACTATTAACATACCTTCAAAATATCAAGCAATTAATTTAAAGAACTACAAGAAGAATTTGTGGTAAACTTTATTACATATCTCTTTCCCAAAAGTTTTCAAGTGATCATAGAATATTTAGGAAATCCAACCCCTTGCTTGGCTATAAGGCTGGACTCAACTGTTATCCAAAGTTTGGTATCTTAACTGATTTCACTCTCTGACTACATTGAGTTACAATGAAGAATAAGAAAGATTAAAATTTTTGATTATTTAAGGTTACAACTCTAAATAGTGCATAGTCAGAAAGCCATAAGGCAAAAATTGAATATATTCAAAACTGAAAAATAAACATATCCAATGTAAAATTTTGTAGCTTTGAGATATAACCAAAAAGGTATTTTGTAATCTTAAAATCTTAAAAAGTATCTAGCTTTGACTAGAAATGAAAACAAAATTTAACAATGAGCTCAGCATCTAACTTTAAAACTTAGAAAAGCAGAAAAAAATATGAATGCATAAATAATAACTATAAAAAGAAATTAGTGAAGTAGATATAAAATTATAGTAAATATTATTAAAGAGGTTAAAAGGCTGTTCCAAGTGATTAAAAATTTTGAAAACATCTAGAAATATGAATTATACCAAAGATAGGCACAGATTCTAATAGAAATGAAAATGAGACTATAGCCAGGTGAGTGTTTATTATGAAAAATGTTTTATCAGTCTATTGGAAAACAGATATCTAGAAAAATACAATTTCCCTAATAACTACAGAATTTAAAGAAATCTGTATTCTATAATAACAAAGGACAGTAGTTAAGTCTCCCTAAAAGAAAATACTAGTAGAAACTTTTACAGGCAAATTATATCATTAAGAAGTAATCAAATCATATACCAAATAATCCTGAGAATAATAAAATAATTAATTTTCCCTGACTTATTTTATGGGGCAACAGTAAATTTGATAAATTTTCACAAAGCAGATTGGAAGAAATGAAGATTATAGGCCTAATTGCAAAATTCCTAATCAAAATATAAACACATTGAATTCAGAAGATATAAATAGTGTACTTGTATTCCCAGAATGCAAGATGGGTGTAGTATTAGAAAACTGATTGAAGTAATTCACTGCATTAAACAAAGGAGAAGAAAGCATGATAAACTCAGTAAACTTTTAAATGTTTTTGATTAATTTAAACACCCATACTTGATTTAAAAAATATATTAGCAAACTGGAAATACTATAAATTTTTAAAAAACTCATAAATGTGGGGCTTCCCTGGTGGCGCAGTGGTTGAGAGTCCGCCTGCCGATGCAGGGGACACGGATTCGTGCCCCGTTCTGGGAAGATCCCACATGCCGCGGAGTGGCTAGGCCTGTGAGCCATGGCCGCTGAGCCTGCGCGTCAGCAGCCTGTGCTCTGCAACGGGAGAGGCCACAGCAGTAAGAGGCCCGCGTACCGCAAAAAAAAAAAAAAAATTCATAAATGTTGTGGATTCCCCACACACAAATCGTTTCAGTAAACACCATATTTAAAGTTGAACTGTTGAAAACATTCCTCTTCAGAAAAAAATCAAGAATACTACTATTTTCTATTTCACACTATATTTGAGAATCTTAAGGGTCTGTAAGAAAAAAATGTAAATTTTGTAAAGCAAGAAATTACACTTTAGTTATTTGCATGTTATGCAAAAAGCACCAAAGAATCCACAGACAAATTTATTTGTTTGTTTTATTGAAGTTAGTTGATTTACAATGTTGTGTTAGTTTCTGGTGTACAGCAAAATGATTCAGTTTTATATATATATATAAAATATATGCTTTTTCATATTCTTTTCCATTACGGTTTATTACAGGATGTTGAATATAGTTGCCTGTGCTATACAGTAGGACCTTGTTGTTTATCTATTTTATATATAGTAGTTTGTGTCTGCTAATCCCAAACTCCTAATTTATCCCTCCCCACTCCCTTTCCCCTTTGGTAACTGTAAGTTTGTTTTCTTTATCTGTGAGTCTGTTTCATAAATAAGTTCATCTGTGTCATATTTTAGATTCCACATATAAGTGATATTGTATGGTATTTGTCTTTCTCTTTCTGATTTACTTCACTTAATATGATAATTTCTAGGTCCACCCATGTTGCTGCAAATGGCATTATTTCATTCTTTTTTATGGTTGAGTAGTATTCCACTGTGTGTGTGTGTGTGTGTGTGTGTGTGTGTGTATGTGTATACACACACACACACACACACATCTTTATCCATTCATCTGTTGGTGGATATTTAGGTTGTTTCCATGTCTTAGCTATTGTAAATAGTGCTGCTGTGAACATTGAGGTGCATGTATCTTTTTGAATTAGAGTTTTATCTGGATATATGCCCAAGGAGTGAGGTGTTGGATCATATGGCAACTCTATTTTTAGTTTTTTAAGGAACTTCTACACTGCTTTCCACAGTGGCTGCACCAATTTACATTCCCACCAACAGCGTAGGAGGGTTCACTTTTCTCCACACCCTTTCCAGTATTTGTGGACATTTTAATGATGGCCATTCTCACCAGTGTGAGGTGGTACCTCACTGTAGTTTTTATTTGAATTTCTCTAATAATTAGCAATGTTGAGCTTTTCATGTGCCTCTTGGCCATCTGGATGTCTTCTCTGGAGAAATATCTATTTAGATCTTCTCTCCATTTTTTGATTGGGTTGTTTGATTTTTTTATTGAGTTGTATGAGCTGTTCGTATATTTTGGAAATTAAGCCCTGTTGGTTGCAGTTTGTTTTTTCATTTTGTTTATGGCTTTCTTTGCTGTGCCAAATCTTATAAGTTTGATTAGGTCCCATTTGTTTATTGTTGCTTTTATTTCTGTTGCCTTGGAAGACTGACCTAAGAAAACGTTGGTATGATTTATATCAGAGAATGTTTTGCCTATGATCCCTACTAGGAGTTTTATGGTGTCTTGTCTTATATTTGTCTTTAAGCCGTTTAGAGTTCAGCAAGTGGTGTTGGGAAAGCTGGACAACTGCTTGTAATACATCAGTGAAGTTAGAACACAGCCCCACATCATACACAAAAATAAACTCAAAATGGCTTAGAGACTTAAATATAAGACATGACTCAGACAAGTTTTTAGAATTAATGTTTTTGATTAGGTTACTGGATGCAAAAGAAATTCATAAAAAAACTTTTTTTTTTTTACCAGCTACAGTTAGAATTTATATTTAAATAATCAGGTACCATTTAACATAGCAAAAATACTATGATGTGCATAGGGATAAATACCATTTATGAAAAAGTTTATAAAATTTCATTGAAAACACTTAAGAGCTAAATATTTATATACCTACTTTGGGGCTAGAAATTGAAGATCAGTAGCATATAGCTATCATTGCTGCAGTCTATTAAATCCCAATAGACTTTCCATGGATTTTGACAAGCTGATTTTAAAATGTTTAAAGGAATCATAGAGCTAATTGTAACAAACACTCATCTAAAAAAGAACAAGAAAGATTTCAGATTTCAAGACTTACTATAAAAACATAGTAATTACATCTAAGTAGAATTGTTGTATATGTAAATTAAAAGTTCAGTGAAAAAAATGACATGTGCAGAAACAAACCCAAACTCTTATAAAAATTGATGACTAATAGAGCTTGAGTATGGATCAGAGGAGAAGTAGAGTGCTGGGACAGAAAACTGTCATTTTTATTTTGATTAGAGATGTTAATGGAAAAGATAAAATTATAGTGCATCTAGAAGATACTACAAGAGAATGTATTAATATATTTGTAACAGACATTGGGAAGGTTTTCTTCAATAAGACAAAGAGAGCACAAACCATACATGGTAAAATTAATAAATCCTACAGCTGTAAATTTAAGAACTTCTAACTGTCAAAAGACACTAAAATGAAAGGAAAACGTAAGTCATAAGCAGAGAGAAGATATTAGCAAAAAGTAAAACCAATAAAAGCATCCAGATTATATGTGCTATAAATCAATCAATTTGAAAAATTCCAATAACCAAATAGAAAAATTGGACAAAAATATATTATCAGGCACATCATGGAAAGACCCAGAATATACTAGAATGATTAAGGGTCAACTTGCAAAACACCAAGAACTCAGTAAAAACATTGTAAAAATATGGTAAGAAAAATGGAAAATAGAAGAAAATTAGGCAATATGTTTTTTTAAAGGGATTGACTTTTAGAAAATTGTGACTGGCACGCTCTTAGTTTCATTGACGAGTAAGGTTATCTGGACAGAAACAAGAGAAAGGAGTGAACAGCTTCCCAGCCTGTTGGTGAATAAATCAAATCTTGGAGTCACAAGACAATACCAGTATCTAGGAGAATGGGACATTGTACACTTCCTGTTGATCTTAGTTCCCAGTGAAAAGGATATTTACACAAATCAGAGTGCAAGTGTGCTAGGGAAAAGATAGATTATTTTCTCTTGAGTTAAATGATGTGTAAAATATATAGAATAGGTCTTCCTTCTACCTAGTTTTAATTACAGAAAACACACTCTTCAGGCAGTATTCCCCGATTTTCTGCCAATTTCATTTTTCAAGAACATCTGAGGTGTATGTTTGTGGATCCTATAAGGGATTTATTAAATCAACATTATTGGGGGCAGAGGACCTTTTTCAGATGTGTTAAGAAAGTTGAGATTTTAGCACCTGTCATGGATGGTCTCAAGTGCAAGTTATGGCTCAGTAGACACATACCCAGTAGAAGAGATATTTTTGGAAGTTTTCTGACAAAAGGAGGAAAATTCTTAGATAATTAGCTGCACATAAGTCAGACTGTCGGGATATGCACATATACACACACACACTTTGTGTATTAACTTTACATGGATGTATGCATATGTATGTTAATCTTTGCAGTTAACAAATTCATTACTAACCTATATTCCTATACTTCCAAATCCCTGCTTCAAACTGTATGTGGATTTTCTAAAAATATAACAGGCTATTTACTTATCGGGTAATATAAATTATTCTTTTCATTCTTTCTTTATACATGAGAACCCACACTGATCTTCAGAAAAATAAGTTAACTGCTCTACATTTCTCTGTAAATGAAAACTGGGTGACAAGATACAAGGTAAGTTCTGACTGGAAGCCTGTATTTCCATAGTGTGTACAGCAGTGATAATAACTTTGTGGGTTTAAAATAATTTGTTCTGTTACACACACACACACACACACACACACACACACCTCACCTTTCTAGTTTGTGGATTTCACCATAATTCTACCAGTCATCCAGGCTCACATCTTTGTAGTTCAATTGACGATAGCTTCTTAATTACCTCCTAGATTAAGATACTTGTCAAATCAAATGGACCAATATTAATAATAAATGGCCTTTGCCTGACCACAGCCTAGTCCAAGGGGCTTGTTGTTTATTCGTTTTTCCTTTTGAGCAATGCAGCATAATGTTGCGATAAAAATGGCACTTTTCTGGAATGATGTAGCTCAGGATTCAAATCTTTCATCAACCTCTTGCTAGCTGTATAAACAAAAATAGATGCATTAATTTTAGCATTTTCATAATTGGAAAATGAGGGTAATAACTATCTAACTCTAGAGTGAAATGAACTTATATGACATAAGCTATATATAAAATGTTTGAACATTATTTGACAGTTATTCTTTCAATGTTGAAAATAATATCAGGCACTGTGCAATATCCTGCTTAGGCTTTTAAAGATGAATAAACAATAATTCTGCCTTCATTGTTCACAGTTCTATAGTAGGGGGGAAAGACATAAAACAGATCATTTTAATAGAGTTTTGTTAAGTACATCATAAAGATATGTTTGAAGTGTTTTAGGAGTTGGGAAAAAGATAACTGAACTAAATCCTGAAAAATATAATGTGTTGGCCAGATTGTAGTACAGAGGAACTGTGGATGAAAGTTCATCCAAGTAAAGGAAAGGAGTGGGGGAAGTAGTGAAACTTTCTTTTTCTCTTAATGTACTTATCCACCCAACCTCATTCTGCCTTCTGATTCTTAGGTTGAATTCTTATTTGAAAATAAGGCATAAATAAAAATATTCCACCTAAGAGGTGTGAAATGAGTTAACATGAAAGCCAGCATAAGAATTTTTAAGATGTTCATTTCAACTTAACCACATTTATAGAAAATTATCCCTGAATGGTTTTGCTTTTACCATTTGTTCTTGTCTTCACTAACAGATTGAGAGATTCAGAAAAATCATTTAATTAGTCCTCTAACTGGCATGAGCTTCAAGATAATGATTAATTTCTCTACTATTCTTACATGCTACTCTTGTAGAAGGAATGATATAGACAAAGCACATAGTCAGATTTCCTCAAACAGATAGTGGATGCCATTACCCCATAATGCGGCTATGTGTAGTTTTGTTAATGGTACTGCATACAAGACTTCATGAGTTATACAAAGTAGAATCAATTTCACATATCACTCCTGTCAAAACAGCTCTGGTGGAAATAATAGGTTTTTAATTGATGTTTTCTCTTAGAAAGTTTTAATATAAAATAGTTCATATTTGCAAAATTAGTAAGTGAAAAGTTGTATTTCTTGTGGAACAGACGTTTCATAGGATTCAGAAAAGAATAGTTTTGGAAAGCTGCATGGAGGAAAGAAGGTCTGCGCTTTGCATAAACTCTGCACAATTCAAGTTAGAGACCAGAAGCCAAAGTACAGAGACATATTTCCATAGAGTGTGGGGAAGTCAGGAGAGTGCTTATGCTGATGAATTCACAGGATGAACACTGTTTCAACCTGTCTGATTCTGACAATCAAAAGGACCCATTTTCTTCCCACTTGCCCCCATATTTGCTTGAAAGAGCCTGGAGCTATAATATGCAAATTATGTGGTTCATTAGTCTTCCTTTTAATTAAATGTGAAAGTAACTGATAGCAAAATGGCAAAATTATTCTAAAACACCTTTGTAGTGTTTGTTCTCTTTATTCTTGGTCATTGTTCATAATCTTTTCCTCTTTATAACAACACATTCCTCCACTAAGAAGGAAAAGCAGCCTTTTAAATGCATGTACCCTTTTTCAGCCATCAAAAGATAATCTTTTTTCTTTCCTTCATAACAAAAAGCAATGATTTAATTTATGAAGATACCTGAAAATCTAATTGAGGAAATTATTTTTAAAATACTTTCTTTGGTTTATTTTCTACTATTGACTCTACTTTTCTTCCGACATTAGAAAAAAAATGAGATCCTAATGACCAGTCATTATGAAAATTTTTTACTACAGTAGTAAGTCAGTCTATTTGCAGAGAGCACTAGGTTTGAATCTGCAAATTCTATGCCAAATGTGTATTAGATTCTATCTCAGTGATTTATAAATTGAAAATCTTGTTGCTAGAACAAATCCTCTGTTAGTGTTTATTTTTTAAATTTATGTACTATGTTTATTTTGCACAAGTAATACACAAATATATTTTCATTGTAAAATGTTCAAGAAATGTAGAAAACATACAGTAAAATGTGAACATCCTCTTCGTCAGCAGTCCCTCATACAGACTCATTTCCTTAGAAGTTACAGTTATTAACAACTTGATGTGTAATAATCTGAACACTTTTCCTCTCCATTATTTTTTACTTAGATGGAATAGTTATATGAGCGTTTTCTGTGAAAATGAATTTTTAAAATTAGCAATAAGTTATGATTTTCCAAGTAACCACTGGAAGGTAAACTTATTTTTTTAAATAGCTCTAAATGTCTATAGTTTATTGTACTATTTATTGAAAATATTTTTGCTTGGAATTTCTATATTAATGCTGCAATGAATAGTCTTGTATATATTTCAAAATTGTCACAAAGTGGAAGTCTTTGCTATATTTTTTATCTTCATATATAGTACAAATTATGTTTTAAGAAAAATAGAAGAAAGGCCTTATTGAAGCTATATTTCCATGTCTTAGTATATGAGAGGAGAAGAAGCTATATATTCCCCAGTATATGAGAGTTTATTGATCCAGGAATCCTCACCAGCACTATATAATACAGTATGCTAATGTGATTATAAATATGTGTTAAGAGTAAATAAAATCCTAATAGTTCATTTAAGATATCAGTTTATTGGGCATTTTGGAGTCTAGGAGAATGGATCCATATTATAATGTTAATCTGTTTTTTAATTTTTTAGTAATTATATTTTGTGATGCACGTGTGTGTGTGTGTGTGTATGTATGTAAGTTTATGTGCAGGATTGGTGAGAGCAAAGAGTCGGACATTACTGAGTATGAATTAAGCTCTAAAGGTATCTGTTAGAACTTCAGCAGATCATTCACTCTCTTCAAACTTATAAGTAAAATGATAATCGTAAGGACATTGACAATGCCAGATGCTGATGAGAATGTGCAGACAGGCACTCTCATTCATTGCTAGCGAGAACGCACAATGGTACAGTCTGTTTGGAAGACATTTTGGAGGTTTCTTACAAAACTAAACATACTCTCACCATGTGAAATTTACTCAAAGCTGGTGAAAACTATATCCACCCCAAAACCTGCATGTAGATATTTATGGCAGCTTTATGAATAATGGCCAAAACTATTGGAGCAACGAAAGTGTCCTTCAGAAGGTGAATGGGTTAATAAACCATGGTACATTCAGACAATGAAATATTACTCAACACTAAAAAGAAATGAGCTATCAAACCATGAAAAGATGCAGAGGAACCTTAAATGCATATTACTAAGTGATAGAAACCAAGCTGAAAAGGCTACATACTATATGTTATCAACTATATGACATTCTGGAAATGGCAGAACTCTAGGGACCATAAAAAGATCAGTGGTCGTCAGGGGTGAAGAAGGAGGAAGGAACGAATAGGGAGAGCGCGGAAAATTTTTTAGGCCGTAAAAATACTCTGTATAATACTATAATGGTAGATATATGTCATTATATGTTTTTCCAAACCCATAGAATGTACAACACCATAAGTGAGCTATAATGTAAAGTATGGACTCTGAATGATAGTGATGTGTCATTGTAGGTCAATTAAATGTACCACTCTGGTGGGAGGATGTTGATAATGGGAGAGGCTAGGCGTGTGTGGGGGAAAGGGAAATCTCTATACTTTCTGCTCACTTTTGCTATGCACTTAAAACTACTCAAAAATATAATGTGCATTAAAAATTATAACAGTACACAACTCAAAGGATATTTGTGAGAATGTAAGTAATTAAATCAGTATTAATAAATACAAATAGCACAAGTTCTGCTCTATTGTTACTTTTATGATACCTAATTGATACATTAATGTAAGAGTATAAAAATAGAATGTTTTAAATACATTACAATATACAAGCTAGCCATATAGTTATTCAGTTCATCCATAATCAATTTCAAACAAAATGAAAAGGATAAAAATTCAAGTGTGCTTCAAAAAATTTTAAAAAGGAAGTGTAGCACATGACAATTGGATGGCTGTATTTCAACTGCATCTTGCATTTCAACCTATTTATAGTTGTCAATACACGTGGTAAAATGTCTCAAACTCTCTCCTGAGCTTAAAAAAAAACAAACAAAAAACCTATATTCACCATCCAACTTGTCTTAAATAACACAATCCTACTCCCTGAATTTAGATGTTATTTTAATTTTATTTGCCTAGATAAGAAGGCAGGAAGTCATAATCATTTTGTAACAAACATTTTTGACTTTCTGGAATAAGCAAAATATTTCTATGAATAGGTATTAAGAGAGATATTAAGGGATATTAATAGAGATTATTTTATTGTAGAAAACCCCAGACAACACCCCTTTCTACCTTATGTGAGAAACCTCTCCACGAAGTTTCCTAACATAAATTTTGTGTAGTATTAAAAAAAGAGGGTTGATTAAAAGGATAAATGTATTCCTGTAAAAACATGGCTGGGAAAAAAAGGTGACTTCTTATTTTGGCTAGTATATATTACTCTTAAATTCCAGAACTAATTAAACTCTTAATTCAGTTAACATGCCAATTAACCCAATGTAATTAACTAAAATTGCAGCATTATTCATTAAGGTAAACACTTATACTAGGTACAAAAGGATATAATAACCAAATTCACAAAATGCATTCTATGGGTTTCATTCTATGGGTTTCATTTGGTGTCATTTGTAGTAGGTGCCAGACATTGGTTTGAGAATGTTACTTGCATTATGTCATCTGATTCTCATTTTACCTTGTCTAATAAGTATTGGTTTTCCCAGTTCACAGACAGGAGACCTGTCTGCGTCCACATGACTGAGAAGTGAGAGAGGCTTCATTTTAATCCAGGTCTCTGATTCCAAAGTCTAGGTGTTGCTGTCTTGCTTCCAATATACTTCTTTCCACTTGCCAGCAGTCTGGCAAATACCTTCTGAAACTGGATTGGAAGATTTAGAAGTAATAGATTAATTCATTAGTAAAACTTTGAGTGTACACAACAAACCAGGCACAAATCTATTTGCTAGTGTTAGCACAGTGTACAAAGCTAAAATCCTGAATCTAATGAAAGTAAGTTTCCAGATTAGTAGAAACATACCCTTTAAATGCTTTGTTGTCCATCCATCTGATATTTTACTTATTTATTTATTTATTTTATTGTCCATCACCTGCCCAAAAAAACTACTCTGTTGGATTTTTTGAGAGTAAATAGTGTGATTCCTCACTGTCTGACTCAATGATTACTTGTTTAATGAATTTGTTTATGAACTAGACATGTAGCTATATAATATAGTGCTTAAAAGGACAGTAGATGTTGTCATGTTGTCTGGGCATGAATCCTGAAAAAACTATATACTTTTCTTCAATTTATGTGTTTTCTCTGCTTCCATCTGATAATTTGTAAAATGGTGTCAGAATACTGTGAACATATAGGTTTTAATAATATGTAAATACATCAGTACATGGAAAGTCCTTAAAGGAGTTCTTGGGACAAAGTAAGTTCTCAGTTAATGTAAGGATTTAGGATTCTAGTTACCTAGGAGTCACAGGCAGCTCTAGCATGATGCAAATACTGGACTTGAAATTGGAATTGAGCATCTGTCAATTACTAATTGTATAACTTTGGTCATGGCTTTAAACTTTTCTGAATGTAAGTTTGTAGAGTGATAATTATAAAAGCTGCCATTCTATTCTTGAGACGTTGTTGTGAGGATTAAATGCAAAACAAATTAGTCATTCATTCATATATTCACTCAAGAACTGTTCCATATATAGCAAATATGGTAAGTGATAGTTCGTATCTTACATGCTGGGAATATAATAACAAAAAAAGATATAGTCATGTGCTTATGGAAATTACAGTGGAAAGTTATTAGGCTTTTATGAATGTTTTCTCCTTTATTCAGTTTGGTTTGATGTATCAGGCCTGGATGGGATGAAATATTTAAGGAGTGACCTATGTAGCCAGGATAGCATAAGGCAATTCATATTTAGGTTTATCAGGGTAGAAATACATTCTTTTCTAGTATCTTAAACAAATCATGAAGATTTATTCTTTTTATATTAGCAATCTTAAGGAATTGTTTAATTTTAAAGTTTGGACTTTAGTAAAAACCTTAAACCTTGCTTAAATCCCTATCTGTGTAGCTATCCCAGCAATGAAATTGAATTTGTTGGGGAGGCGATGCAGAAAACGGAAGAAATCTGCGTTTGTTTTTGGCTTTCTGTAGATGAAATTTTCTTTCGTTGCTAATGCAACAAAAATTGACCTTTAATTCCGACTCGAAGCAGAAGACAGAAATCTAGCAAGTAGTAAGATAAGACACACATACTTTATGGATAACAGCCTAGAATTTATATTTTAAAATATAACTTACAAAAATTTGTAATCCATCTCAGATTTATTCTTTCAAGGACAGATGGTTCTGAAGTTGTTAAAACTTCTGAAATTACAAATAGCCATTTCAGGAACATTCTAGGAATAATGATTTCTTAAGATAAGACTTGATCCTCACTGTCTTATTTCTTCCAAGCTTAGCTAAGTATCAATAGGTGTATTTGTACAGTAGTGTTGTGTTGCTGACGAACATGCTGACATTTTAATAGTGGCTTTCTGCAAATGCAATGGAAAACCTTACCAAAGCATAGGCGTAACAGAGTGATTCTAGGAGTATCAGCAGCAGTTATCAAGCTGGGACATCAAATGTTTTCATGACAGACAGGCCTTTTAACATCCTACAAACAACAGTGCAAGGATGGTTACACATGTAGACTGTGCCCAGACTTATGCCCATTTATCTTCATGTCTACAACTTTCACCCTTCTGTAGGATATCATCATGAGGAAAGGTTAGCTTTAAAACAGTAGGATTATTAGAAAGATTGAAAGAAGACATGTCAATTTGTAACAGTTGCATTTCATGTGTCATAACCACAAATTTGGCAAAGCCATATTGGGACATAAGTTGAATTAATTGGGCTGCCTCATGCGTCTTAATTAAAGCCTGAGGAATTTTGATTAGTTGCATAAAAGGTATAGCATAACCAGGTATACATTTCATTGTTCTTTTTCTTGTTTCTTAATCATCTAAAGGTTTCATCTTTAGTGATAGTGTTTGCGGGCCATTAACTTACCCCAGAGTCATTCCTATTCAGTTGGAAAGAAACTAACAAGCTCAAAGGATTTTATCATGAATCTGTTCATTAGACAAGGTACAGTTCACAGATGAGATACAAATGTGGATTTCAGCCTAAAATTCCTACAGAGATAAAAGCAGAGGCGTTTGTCTTTCCACATTTCACATTGCATTGTGAGACTTCGAGCCCAATACTTGAAAAGATTTTGCTTATCTGTCCTTTCTGAAACATTTTAAAAGCCCTACAGGTAGCATGGACCTGAGTTAACTTGTTAAGTTCAAATATGGCATATGTCATTTGTATTTAAATGACTTTAACATCCTGCAATATTACCTAGAGGTTTGCCTTCCAAATGGGTATGAAGAATCTTTTAATGAAGTCAGCTACAAGTAATACTGATTTTTTAAGAGACTGTATAAATTGGCTTAATGCATAAAACTCCACGGAAACATTGATTTTAAAAAAGGGAAAGTGAAATTTTGTGTGTCTGACCAATTAATGTGTTAAAATTCTCTTTTATTTTAGTCAAGAAACATTGTTCAATTTTATTTCTTTTCCAAAATAATGTGGAAAGCATTTCTATGTCCACTAGGCAATCCCTTCCTTCCTCACCAGCATCTCTATCTACATTTTCTAGCCCCTCTCCTCCTCCGTGTTTGTTTCCTTCTCTATTGCCTTTCCATGCTCAGTGAGAAAACAAATAATCAGATTGGAACTACTTTATTTTACCATCATTGAAACAACAATTCCCCTATATTTATACTATTGTAGCCTCTGGCTTCTCTTCAGATAGACTGGAGAAACATTCCTTGCTCCTACCTTTAAGGGCAGACATCATTCCATTTATGCATTGGATCCCATGGTGTCCCATTCGAATACTTTTCTCCTGCCAAGATTTCTTAGCCTGCCAGTACCATCCATTTTTCAGTCTATTGGATTATTTGCATTGGCCTAAAAATAAGCTAAACTATTAACCCTCTCTTAAAATTTTATTATACCCCTCTCTAATGCTTATGCTTCTCTTTTCCTCTTCCTAGCAACTTTAAAAAAAAAAGTGTATATTTACTGTCTCAATGTCTTCAAGTCTCCTTGTAGCCTTAATTCACTCCAAACCAGCCTTCCACAACCTGATGATATTAAGGTTGCATAAGTGCCTGATCTTGCCAAATGAAGCAGTTGCTTCTCAGTCATCATCGTACGCCACTGCCTGACCATATTTAAGCATGGCTGACCAGTCCCTTTCCCTGAAACACTTTTTTTTACTTAGCCTCTGATATACCTTTGCAGTCTCCTTTCTTTTTGCCTTCTGAGGCCCAGAATGCAGTCCTTGAACTTTCTCTTTTCTATTTATAATTTCTTGCTATGATATATATACTCGTCCTATGCATTAAATAGCTTCTATATGTTTATTACCTCCATGATCACATTTCAAATACTGACAGGTCTCCTGAGGTTCAGATTCACAGGTTGAATTTCTTAGTTGATATCTCTTCTTGAATATTCAATAGCTACATCAAGCTTAACTTGTACTGTTATTCTAGTTTTCCCTTTCCTGCCCAAATCATGCCTCACCAACCAAAGCCTTTCCAACCTAAGCTAATAGCTACATCATTCACTCATTTCTATCACCAACCAAGGTCTTAGAAATCATCTTTAATTCTTCTGTTTATTTCAGTTCCCACATCCCATTAATCTACCAGTCCCATTTGGGGTCTCCTTCCTGAACATATGCTGAATCTGGCCATTGTTCTTTTTTTCTCTTCTAAACTATAGAAGTTTAACCAGAGCCATTGCATACCATCATGCAGGTTGTATACAAGTCTTGATTTCAAGCCACCAGCTTCTCTCACATAGTGTATTCTAATAGCTTACTCTATTTCCATTCCTACTCCATAAACTGTTGTCTGTAAAATAGCGAGGGTGAGCCTTTAAAAACAAAATAAAAAACCAGATTGTATTATTTCCATCTGTAAATCCAAACAATGGCTGCTGTAACATTTAGACTAGGCTGCTTACAAAGTCCCAAATGATCCCATATAGTGTGGATTTTACCTACCCACTTTGACCTCATTTGATAACATATTTGCCCTCATTCACTATACACCAAACCTGCTGAAAAAATTATAGGTATATTATTTCCTCCAAGAGACTCTTTGTGACTATATAATCAAAAATACCATTCTCATTCAATAATACATTTTCTTCATATTCTTATTTCTACGTGAAATTATCTATATTTGCCCAATTATGTATTGATTATCTCTACTAGAATGTAAGCTTCATAAGGGCAGTACCCATGGCTGTCTTGCTCACCACTGCGCTCATCAACTACAATTATTTAAGACACACAATACGTATTCAATCAATATGTGTTACATAATTTTATTAATGGCCCTTTTCCTATCATTTAAAAACATTTACAGGTTTCCCAATAATTAAACAAAATTGTCTTTGGTCCTTATTGATTTAGGTCTACTCTCACATTCTTTTTATAACAAATGTTACTGACCAAGGTATGATATATTTGCTATCTCCTTTTCCTTACCTTTTGTCCTTCCTAAAGTTCCCCCCTCTCTCTCTCTCTCTCTCTCACACACACATAGATACAAATATATTTATTTATACTGAGGAAAATGTATAGGGGTAGGAAAATACAAGATTTTAAAATTCTGATAATGAAGTTATAAAGTAACAATGATTTTTCTCAGCAAGTCTTGTGACCTAATTTTTCCAATTCTTCTATTCTTGATTTCTTGGTAATTTTCAAAATTACTGATTTTTTTGGGAAAATTATCTATCTTGGCGTTTATGACATCTTATCCTCCTAGCTCTTCTTTTCCTCTATGCCTAACGTCTTTCAGTTTTAATTACATTCATTCCGCTCCTGCATTCATCCCTAAAGGTAAAACTCACCCTGAGTTTCAGTTCTCAGACATCTACCCTTTGCTTTCACATATACTAACAAGGCCATATGCCTTGACTCTTTACAGATACTGCTAATAAGTTTCATAACCCTCTGTTTCCTATACCCTGATCCTGCATTTCTCAAAACATTTCTTTTCTGCCCTGCACACATATCAAAAATTAAATATTCCCAAACTGAGAATCATATTAGACTCTCTATACTGTCTATACTCTTCCAGCCTTTATCTGCCATCATCAAGTCCTGTCAATAGTCCCTTTAAATTAAAACTCAGCTATCTTATTTCTATTTATGCTCATCTGATTCTAGCTCTCCTTAAGCTCATGTCTGGCTAGTGGACTAATTAATCTCCTCTCATAATCTCCATCTTCCTCAAAGTCTGTTTAGAACCAAATCTAATTTTCCTAAAATACTGCAATTATCATACCCCTATTCTTCCTAATAACCTATAGCAAATTCTGACTGCAAACAGATTAAATCCAAGATATCCTAGTTACTCCAAAATCTGGGCATATTTTATGTATCCAAAATTAACTGCTAATTTTCTGCAGCATATTGCAGGTGACGTGATGAATTGGGATGCTTCAAGCTCTCTAGCTGAATTACTCTAATCAATTCCAATGACATGAGGTGTGTGGATTCTTTCTAAACCAACCTGATTTTGAAACTTTATTCACAGTGTTCTTGATGTAGCAAGGTTAAAATTTAGAAATGTCATGTTCATCTCTTTTGGCACGATCCTACCAATATTTCAAGTCCTGAAAATTTCACAAGTATTCCCTCTTTATGAAAAGTCACAGAACCTGTTATCTTTTTTTTTTTAACATCTTTATTGGGGTATAATTGCTTTACAATGGTGTGTTAGTTTCTGCTTTATAACAAAGTGGATCAGTTATACATATACATATGTTCCCATATCTCTTCCCTCTTGCATCTCCCTCCCTCCCAGGCTCCGGAACCTGTTATCTTTATCATATGTTATGGCATTACAATTATTTCATATTGTTTTATTTTCTGTACATTAGATTAACTTTCTCCAAAATGTTGTAGGTTCCTTGAGAAAAGAGATTTTGTTTTCTACTTCTCTTCTATGCCTAGTTCTGACCAAGTTGCAGAGGATTATAAACGTCCAATTGAACTGAGTCCTCTTTGCCTTAAATCTGTTACCATTCCACTGTCAAACAGCTTGTTACTAGATGAGATACCTTGCCCTTATTACATGTGTTTCCAAATGGAGCTGTGGATCAAGGCTGCCAGATGCTACTGTAATTGGAGCTCTCAACTCTCTGAACCATAGTCCCTAGGAAATAGCATCTTCCAAAACCCTCACTTAAGAGAGACATATATTTTGTAACCATTACCACATATAAAATCAACTGAAAGAGTTGAACCTTCTTGGAAAAACATAGCCTATAATGCACCGTACTTTCTTTCCTTGGTATGGGAAATAACTACTTGTCTTGGACCCACCTATAAATAACTAGATTTTTAAAGCTTGATTTAATAAAACATTCTCATGTATTGAATTCATGCATGTCTGTCATGTATATTAGAAAATTTTAAAAATGTAATAAATGCATTTTCACACATCTATTAATATCAAGAATGATGCTTTTCAAAGGAAAACCATCTATTAAATAAATTCTTGGATATTAAAAATGTTTAAAAGAGAGGAACACAGATAAAAGAAATTCACTAATAGCATTTTGTGTAATTTTCTGTCCAAATTACTAATTTTATTTTAAATTTAATATTCTTAGCTAATCACCGAAATATCCTGTTTTCGTGGTTGACTAGATTGCAATGTGCAATTTGCTTGACTTCAAATGCATAATGTGCTGTTTGAACCATTAGGTACTTAACTCGCTGAACCAAATAGTGAAATGGTTTAATTTTTGCACATTTTACAAATGGAGCCACAAACTTTATTGATCAATCAGCATACTTTAGTGGTTCAGTTTTATGTACAGTGCTGAATGAGCCATATAGTTTACAAGAACAGCTTTATATGTTTCTGGAATTTAGCCGCAAACTCTCCTAGTCGAAAGAAATACCATATTGTGCTCCCCTTAAAATGCACAGTGCCTCGTTGTTATCTCATACTTTACTGGTAAAGTTACATTCTCAATAAATCTCAACAATTCCTGTATTTGCTTAAGAGGTACTAAGCTATAGTAGCAGTTGGTAATTCAGTGCAAATGAAAAGTATAGGCATGAACAAATTCCAAGACTTAGGTAGTCAATATGTAGCTAAGATAAATGGCAAGACAGGATAGGTGTTACCCAGTTTACCTGTTTGGGGGGAAAATAATTTCTTTTTACTAAATAATTGACTTGGTTGAATTCTAATTAAATTCCTTCTCTCTCCCTCTCTCTCCACCCCCATTTCCATACCCTTTTTTCTCCCGATTCCTTCTGTTTCTTTCTCTCCCCTCAGTTGAATTATTTATAACCCATTTTTATTTTATTTTATTATTATTATTATTATTTTTTTTGCGGTACACGGGTCTCTCACTGTTGTGGCCTCTCCCGTTGCGGAGCACAGGCTCCGGATGTGCAGACTCAGCGGCCATGGCTCACGGGCCCAGCCGCTCCGCGGCATGTGGGGTATTCCCAGACCGGGGCACGAACCCATGTCCCCTGCATCGGCAGGCTATAACCCATTTTTAGATGTAGCCTGTGAGTCTACAAATAATTGAAACTTCCTGATGGTTGAAAATTAAACAGCCATCATGGTCTGCAATAGTTATTCTTTAATCCTGACTTTTTAAACTAAATGTCATTGGACCTCTCCTTCTCTTTTCTATTCTAAGTAAGCATGATTTGGCAAAAATCCATAGTTTTAATAAATTTCTTTCCTATTTCACTGACTGTTGAGATTATATATACTTATTGAAAATTATATTATTAGATCTCCTGACTTCATTGTATAGAATTCTTGATTTCTCAGTAAATTCAGTTTAACCAGTTTTACAATATATTTTAGATATTTCTTTAGTGAATGACCTGAAATAGTTTACTAATTTATATAGTTGTATGTGTGTATATTTGAATATATGTGTGTATGTATATACTTTAAATTATTTCTCTTTTTTGATGAGTTTTATTCTTTCTGAGGGTATAGTGAAGAATTTCCCTCTCAAATTTTAATGCTCAATTGCCATAGATTCTTACAGCTTTACCTTCCGTGGCCCTTAGTTTTACTATAACTTCAGTGATATTTTAGACTCCTTCATGGTACTTTTGATAGCTAATTAATGTCTACTTTTCTGAATTAGTTATTATTATAATTATTAAATTGCTCTTAGCTACAGAAAAAATTTATTAGAATTCTAATGAAAAAGTTATAGAACTATATGTCTTACTATTAGTTCCAATATTTTATAACTTTGGGAAATTAATGTAAATAAGAATTAAATATTTTAAAAGAGAGAAAGAAGTATGTGGATATTTCGTTTTCTTTTTTTTTTTTAAACCAATCCCTCTTTTTCAAAGGTAGAAGTAAATTTAGGCCAAAGAGATGTAACAGGTGTTGATGTATTGAACTGAAAAATGTTCAGATGTTCTAATATTACTTTTTATCTGCACTTCTTTTGGGTAAGGTATAATATGCTTGCCCAACAAAATACATCTGTTAGGATCTGAATGTATTGGGGATTTCACTGATAACTTACTTTAACAGTCTCACCAATCACAGGAGAGGAAATGCTACCAAGTATTTACACTTTCTTTCTGGAACAAATATCATGTGGATGATTTCAGAAACATACAGTGAAAAAATTGGACAAATAAGGAATCTGAATAATTTTCTAAAGTCTGTTTGTCTATGAATGATACTTATTACTATTCAAAAACATTGTATTAAGAACTTCCCCATACCTTTTCTGTTGCTTTTCTCAATATATATGAACAGAAATATTACCAGGTCTTTTCTGGGTGAAATCTTTAAAAACCAGTTGCATACTTCCCTCTGCTTCGGCAAGTCTTGGAAGATAGCCACCCCTCCCTCATTTACCTGTAATTAATTCTTAGTTCCATTAATTTTCCAAGTGAAACTGGGGAAATCTGAACAAGGTCTGTGGATTTTATCAATGTCAATAACCTAGTTGTGATGCTGTACTATAATTTTTACAGTTTTCTGTCATTGGGTGAAACTGGGTAAAGGGTATGCAGGATATCTCTATATTGTTTCTTACAACTACATGTGAATCTTCAATTATCTCAATAAAATAAAAATAAGTAAGATAATTTTAAACCTATGGGAGAGAAATGTTGCCTAGTGAGCACTATATACTTGTAACATTGCTAGTTTAATGATATTTCTGATAGGCGGAAAAAACAATCATGTAGCTGAATATTACTAGTGTGAATTTACATAAATTTCTTAAGATATTTTTGATGTTTACATTTATTTCTTTACAAGTATCTGATTAATCTTTTAAAAAGATTATTATGCTTGATTTAAGGAGAATAAGAGGGAAAAATAACTTCTTTAAAATCTACATTCATTGTTAGACTCTAGAGATATTATAACAGACTATTTACACATCCATGCACCAGTAGTTTCTTAGGGTCAATTACTAAGAAAGGAAGAAAGGGATTTGTTGAGATCATGCCTAGAATCTTTTGTTTCAAGCATTAAATATAGATACAAATATAAACCAGAATTCCCTTCTGTTTACAATCAATACTTCTCTTAAATTATGATTAAACTAGAAAAATTTTGATTTATTGACTATCATTTCTATTTAATACCTTAATTGGCTTGTATTCATGTATATAATACATAAAATTATAGAATAATATCTCCACAATTTCCCTCAAAGATAAAATATATTCAGGTTAAATTTAACATGGAAATATTAGACACAGAATCACCACTGAGTCAGGATGTTGTGAGTGGCACATCAATCATGCAACAATCAGAATACTGCATTTATATGAAAAGTACTGCTAGATGGAATGGTCTATGACAATTGTTTTTTTTCTTCTTTTAGAAAAATAACCACCTAAAGAGATTTCTTTATTTTTTGGACTTCAAAATAACAGAATTAGATCAATCATAATATTTGGCTTATAGAACACTATTATCATTGATCATACATGGGCTGCTTCTAGTTGGTTTTATTTTTTATTTAATAACTTAAAATTATATAATGGGGCTTCCCTGGTGGCACAGTGGTTGAGAGTCCACCTGCAGATGCAGGGGACGCGGGTTTGTGCCCCGGTCCGGGAAGATCCCACATGCCGTGGAGCGGCTGGGCCCGTGAGCCATGGCCACTGAGCCTGCGCGTCCGGAGCCTGTGCTTTGCAACGCGAGAGGCCACAACAGTGAGAGGCCTATGTACCGCCAAAAAAAAAAACCAGAACAAAAACAAACAAACAAAAATTATATAATGAACACCATAAAATCCCTGCCCAGGCTAAGAACTGCAGTATTAACTGTAACTTACACTTCCCTGCATGATTTTTCACCACTGCCAAACGTAACTACTATTTTTGTTTTTCAAAAAAATACGTATATATGTTTGAGGGAACAAAATTTTGCTTGGTTTTGCCCAACTCTGAACTTTGTAAAATGAGTACTATCTGGTATTTTCATCTTGTCAACAATACATTTTTTAAATCATATAATACCACATATAACTGTAGCTCATTCACTTTCACTGTTGCATGTAACTAAATTATAAATGTATACCTCATTTATTTTTCCAGTCTCCTGCCGCTGGGAATATTGGTCATCTGCACTTGTTGTTTTTATTGTTGTTACCATTCAAGTGTCCTTGAATATTACAGTAATCATATTCTTGTTTATCAACTTTGGAGTGGTATGTCTTTTCTTATTGATTTGAGTTTTACATTAATTCTTTGCTGGTTTATGTATTTCATATATCTTTTTTCAACTTGTCCTTCTTTTTCTTAAAGTATTAAATAATGAACAAAAGATTTTAATTTAATATAGACAGTATTTTTCCTTGTGTTTAGTGCTTGTAGTCTCTTATTTCAGTTATACATTCCAACATCAAGGTCAGAATGATATTAATCTATATTTTCTTCTAAGCATTTAAAATTTGACTTTAGATATATAAGTTCTGAATCCTTTTGGAGTTTATTGGTATTATGTAAGGAGATGGTCCATTTTATTTCATTTTTTCTTCATACAGATAACTAAATTTCCTAACTCCGTTGGTTGGATAAACAGTCCTTTCCCTAGGGATCCATCATACCACCTCATTTATAATAAAGTCCCATGTGTATGGAGGTCTGTGTCCCCCAACTTCATCCTTTGACAATCTGTCTACTTCTAAACAACACTGTCTTACTTTACATAGATTTATAATTTTTTTTCCATAAGGTAAGACTTGACCTCATTCCACATTATGTAGCTTGAAATGTATCCTGGCTCTACTAAACCCTCCGTTATCAATATTAATTTTAACAGCAATTTGTCAGGATCCTTAAATAATACTGTTGACATTGTGAGTGGGGTTGCATTAAATGTAGAGATCACTTTGGAAAAAACTGACATTTTCACAGTAATAAATCTTCCTATCCAGTTCTATCAGACATTTATCCCTTTATAATCCCATATACCTTACCTTTTTTTTCACATCATGCCCCAAAATACACTACAAATTGATTAAATAAGTGAATGTAAAACAAGTTTCAGAAGAAAACGTAAGCAAATTGGTCTATAATATTTTAATTGAGGTATTTCTAAGACAGACGTAAAACCCAAAATCTTTTTTAAAAAGACTGACAGATTTGATTAAAATATTAAAAAAAATTAAAACTGTGATAAGAAACATTTAAATGCAAGTAAAAAACTGAAATTGTTATTAGATATGTAGGAATATGTATATATATATAATACCTATATAAAATATATTTAGGTTATTTTATATATAATATACAAACATAAATATGTGTATATAAATATAATTAAATGAGTGTGCATAATTACTTTGAATGTTTATAAAGGCCATAGTAACCAATTAGAAAAAGTCAAGATTCCAGTTTAATAAGAAAATCATGAAAGTTTATAAATACAGCCAAAATTTTCAAGTAGATTTATAATGACTGTAAATATATAAAGAGCTATACTGTTCTTAGTCATCAGTTTCACAAAAATGCAAAAAAAACTTCTTAAGTATCATGCTGGTTAACACTCTCTTATACTGTTTCTAGAGTATAAACCGGCAGAACTTTTTGAGATGTAAATTTGGTTGTCTTTCTAATTGAAAATGAACATGCCCTCTTTGACTAGGCCATTTTATTCTATGAATTCACCTTGAAGAAATATTCTTACGCTTACATAAGTATATGTGTGCAGGATATCTATATCAGAGTTGTTTTACTATTATAAAAATAGGAACAACCAGTAGGCTGACCAATATTGGTGTTTAAATGAAATATTGAAAATCTATACTAAAGAATGCATTGCAGCAATACAGAAGAATAAGGTAGACTCTCCTTAACTGACAAGAACAGACTCCAAGATGCAGTGTCAATTGATCAAAGAAAGAACAATAGCTCTAAAACAGAATCTCATTTGTGTAAAACACATACCTATATTAGTGACAACATGTGAATCTGTTTGAGAATATAAGTTAATGTGTATTTGTACTTGAACTTTCACTCATGCGTGTTAATCATTGTTTATAGAAGGCACCAGAGGATTACACATCAAACAGGCAATAATAACTTACTCTGGGGGGAAGAATAAGACTGGAATTTTTGACAAAGGGAATTTTTTTTGTATTTTTTTGTGACATTCCTATTTGTGGCTTAATGTTTTACAGAGAAAATACTAGTCTAAATTTGAAAAATAATCATAACTAAAAAGAAAAAAACCCAAGAACTTCTAGGTCTTCCTAACCTTGAAAATTTGTTGGCCTGTCCAGTAAGTTCATCTGTAATAAATTACTGTTGCAAAATGTATAGCCATCATAACTTCTGATATACAGGAGAATGTGTATCAAAGCAGGTGCAAATTTATAACCATCATAACTTCTGATATACAGGAGAATGTGTATCAAAGCAGGTGCAGTGGCTCCCCAACTTTCCTGCTTCACTCCAATAATATTCACTTTTCTTACTGAAAGCAGTTAGGTTAGAAACATTAGCTTCCTAAACTGGACTGTATTTCCATTTAGGTAATAAATCCAAGAATTCTTATAACTGAGAGCCTTTTACTTTGAATTTGAATGCTTTATTGTTACAGATTATTCTTCTGTAATTAGAGCCTCACTTCAGTCAGGTACTGGAAAATTAGCTGAGAAAATGACAATAATTCAGACTCCTTCTCACACATGTTGCCCAACACAGGTAACTTGTATTTTCGTATTGTCTTTCATTCCCAGAGTAGCAATACTTAATACATCCCCATATGTCTGATTGGATATCATTAGGAGCACTGTGGAAGAAGGCCTAGATTCAGATGTGTAAAGGAAATTACATGCAAATACAGTTTCAATTATTGTGATATTTATCTACAGGCTGATAACTGTGAGATTTCTAAAATGTTCATTTGTCCTGACTCTTATCTCTTAATCAAAAAAGGCACCATGGATAACTTCCTGCTGGAACAATAGAATACTGGTAAAACACTTATTTCTGTGCCATTGATGCAAACTTTGGATTTCCTTATTGATTTTCCAGATACTGCTCTGTGTAGAATACTGGTATTATCGTGGTACCAGGAACTCAGTAATTTTGCAGAGCCCTGATTTAACTGCATATCTGCCCAGGGTCAGCCTTCTAAGCATGGTTGACAGCATAGAATTCTTTCAGGTTTAGTTCTCTGAGGATTCAGTAGAAATTTCCTGTCTTCTCTGATTCAAAGAGTGTTTTTGAGAAGTTGGAACTAATCTTCACAAATTCCTTTTATGCTATACATCAAGGAAGGCCAGAGAAAAATATCATAAGCAGGTTAGGCATTGAATCTTATAGTACTGATCATATTGCTGGAGTGTCATCCCTTCAGAACTTTGTCCTGAGATACTGGACAATTTTCTTGGACACTCACATTTATGAAGTAATTACTAGAGCTTTCATTTCTCTTTGAACAATATTCCAGCATTGTAAGATTTTTTAAAACAGAATAGATTTTTAAATATAAATATAAGAAATTATGATCTATGAATCATCCAGGACTAAATGTTTGTATCCTCCAAAATTTGTATGTTGAAATCCTAACCCTTGATGTAATGATATTAGGAGACAGGGCCTTTAGGAGGTTATTATCAGGTCATGAGGGTGGAGTCTTCATGAATGAGATTAGTGCACAAACTGACTAGAACAGCTGGTATTTTGAAATTTAATCTGGTTGAGAAACTGTATTTCTCCTTTGGGTGAAAATCAAAATATGGAAATATGCATGTAATCTTTAAATGTGATTTGAATAGTTCAACTGTAATTAAAAATATAATAACACAGTAATATAAGACGCTTTGTGTCTTTTTAGCTTCTTTTGGGTTATCTTTATTTTGCTTTGTATTTTCCATAACTCTTCCAAGTTTGTATTAGTGGTCCACTATTGAATTATTTTGATGATCTTAAATTTCAAAACATTATAGCATACGGTCTAGATGGAGACAAGTGAAGATAATTTATTTAAATTTCTATTTTCTTCTCCTAAAGAACAGAGCTAAAGCAGTAACAACTTTTATATTTTACACATTGTGTTATACTCTAAAGAGTGATTGATTTTTTGAAGGCCAGCTTTGTACTTTAAACTCATGCAAAACTATTTCGATTTTCATCTCTTGTGTGAGTGACTTGACAAAACTGGTCAGATTTCAAAGAGTGCAACCCTTTAAAGAAAGGGGAACCTGCAGAGTAGAAGACACAAGGAAAATTTTTATCATTTATTTAAGTAAACAATAACAGGGCCAAAAATAAGGTCACCATTAGGAAAGACGTTTTGTCTACAGCAGAAATTCGATTTGTCATGCCGTCTAAAGTGATTGTATATCTTTTAGACTTTTTCATTGAAAGGGTTGCCTGGCTTATATAAACAGCCACATTTCTGTGCATCCTATAAAATAATTTTCCCATTAGAAATTAATGGGTTCCCTCATTCTGATATTAATGTTAAGGCAGTGAATTCTACTGGAAGATCATGATTATATTTTAGCAAATTGATTTCAGTTGTTTCCAAGTATATAAGGAGAAGACAGAGAACACAGGTGGATGCTGGTAAAATGTATTATTTTGTTTCAACTGTTGCAGAAAGAATAACCCAGAAAACTTGAAAAATTGCATATTTTCTTGTTCCTCTCCCAGAGGTGCAGACTCTATATGTTTAACCAGTTTCCCAATAATGTATAGAACACATTTTGAGAAACATTGCTCCAGTGAGGAATGGTAATTGTTTTCTTCTATCTATAATTATTAGAGATCCATTCATGTTAGTATATGAGCTAAATTTTCTTAATGCTGAAGAGGATAGTATATCATTCACTCTACCAAAAAAAAAGATCCAAAAAATCATTCAGAAATGAGCTTAAGAGAAAAAGAGTTCATGGCAAGCAAGAAAGAGAAATTTACAAGTGTAGTGGGAGGTACTGCAGGCACTTTGGCCAGGGAAGGGAAGGTAGTGTTCTACTGCATACTGGACTGCCTCTATAGTATTCTGCAACACATTGCATTCTGTGGTTCAAACGTCTCTAAAGAGAACTAGGACAAGTGATCAGAATATGCTCATTTTGTACACATTTGTCATTAATGATCTTTTGCAAAGAAGATATATGATGTATATTAAAGTTCACACATATATCCAAGATTATACAGGTTTTAAAGCAACACTTTTAACCTGAATTTAATTATTTTATAGAGCAAAATGGCAGGCTGAGTGAGAAGGAACATTAACATTTAACAATCAGAGAGACAGTGAGGTATGGATGATTTCTTCTGAACAAAGGAATCAATTCTAGAGGGTACTTCAAATCCAGTGTTCAGCGATTTGAGTAAAAGCGGTTTTGAATTTGGAAATAAATGAGACACTCAGAACTCACTTTAGACAGAGCCTGTGTTTGAGGGAGCCTCTTAAAACCAGAATGTTGATTATTATTGTCAGTTAATTAACTATTTTAACATTTATTGGGTCCTGGAATTGTGCTAGTCACAGAACAGAATATGGCTTTAAAACACCAGTCTACTGCGTGGATGTGTCGTTTCCATTTTGGGATCCAATAAAGTTTATGTCAGGAGCTACCTCTACGTGAACCATCTTAGGAAAAGTAAAGGAATTGGACAACAAAACCTCTTTAACAACATAATATGGTATGGAGGTTTTCAAAGCGGCTTGGTATTGTTATTCACATAAAGTTTCTTCCTAAGTACCAAATTGGAACCACAATTTTCCTGTGATATTTTCATCACAATTTAGATTCAGCAGAGTCTCCATTTGCCATTTACAATTCCCTGCCTGCACTTAATATTTATGCAATATTGAATTAAGTAAAATCCTGGAGTTCTGCTCTTGTTCATTTGTTTTGTGTCTGGGGGAAGCTATGCAGAGTTCAACAGAATATGAAAATACTCAGTATTGTACTCATTATGAACATAGCTGCTAACTGATAGACTGTCCTGGGAAATAAACTTCCCTTATAGGGAAATGAAATGTTTCCTATTTTCTTTCATCAACTCTGTTGTTTTATTTTCTACCACGAATATAAGTTGTTGTGAAACAGCATCTTGTTTAAGCAGACTCTTTTGTAAGCTTTTCATTCCATTTCCTCAGAAAAATTTGTTAAAAGTTGTTCATACTCCCCCATACCTAGAAAAGGTTTTTTTCCTGATCTCCTAATTATTAGTTTTTAAATCCTACAACCTATCATAAGTTGTAAATTCACTATTACCTCATACTTGCCATGTGTAATTTTATCTCCTTTATGACATTCTACCAGACCTAAAATACTCTGAACGTGGATATTTTCCTACTTTGTGCATAACAATGTTTTCAATCTTGCCCCTTTCTGAAAGACTCACCAAGAGCTTTGCCTAATTTTTTCTTTTCAAAGGATATTTTCAATGTCTGGAGCTATTACATATATAATTCTAGACTCTACATTTCCCCCCAAATTCTTCTTTAATTCTCCACAGTCAAGAATTTCTTCCTGTTAGAACCTCCTCCTCTAACTTTTCAAATAAAAAAGCAAAATCTTAGATGTCAAGGCCCACATGAGAGACAATACTGCTTAGAGTTTAGGAACTTGGATCTAGAAGTAAGAGAGTCCTGGGTCCTAAACTCAGTTCACACTTTTTATAGCTATGTGACCTGGACAAAAATACCTAACTACTCTCAGCCTCAGTTAACTTGAAAGAAAAGAAAAATAATATATGTGTGTGTATATATATATACATATATATATAATATATAATAAAATATATGTGTATATACCCACATATATATTTGTAAAATGTGAATAGCTAATAGGATCAAATCCAATATTTGTGTAGAATACATAGCATAATGCCTAGCACAATCCTATCTATTTGCCTCAATAAATTCTAAAAGCTCACACAGCTAACAGGTGGCATTGAAGGAACTATCTCTTGTCATTCTATAACTAAAAAAATCCATGTCCCTAAGAAAAAGGGAAAATATCTTTCCTCACCTTGTTACTCCCAAATAGTAGTAGTTTGGGTATATTTTTTACTCTGCATTTTATGTATGTCGTCTGCTATGTAAAAGTATTTTACATTTGCCTTTTACATTGAATAGTTTATATTAAAATATTTTTAATTAAATGTTTTTAATGTATAAGACACCCTTAGTGTCCTTAGATTTGATGTTTGAGCTTTCCATTATTTATAAACAATCTAGGATAACCATGGCATCCCATATATATTTTTTTTATTTTAATTTTTGAGAAGAATATTCTGAAAAGCTCAAAATATATTTAAGAAAGATAAACAAATGGAATCATTAAAAACAGTTTTATCTTTTCCTCTGTTTCATTATTACTTATGTCTCTGTCTTTTTGCATAGATAAATAGGCTTATGATGAACAGATTCTGTTAAAATCCCTATTTCTTACTGGTGAATCACTGATTGACATGTACTCTATGTAAGGTTTTGTGCAGGCAAGACTGCAAGAGAGATTGAGGCTGGCCAACTGTCTAGTAAAACTGTCTCAATGAAACATGTGCTCTTGAGGTAGGATGAGTGTTTACAAGGGAAATGTGTGCTTCAGTGATATATTTAATTAGGCAATACAAAAAGGGCAAAAGGAATTCTTATGTCAAGTGGATACTTTTTAAAATTGAAGTATAGTTGATGTACAATATTATATGTTACATGTGTACAATATAGTGATTAAGAATTTTTAAAGTTTATACTCCATTTGTAGTTATGAAATACTGGCTTTATTCCCTGTGTTGTACAATATATACTTATAGCTTATTTTATACCCAATAGTTTATACCTCTTAAACCTCTATTCCTATATTGCCTCTCCCCCCTTCCCTCTCCCCACTGGTAACCACTAGTTTTTTTTTTTTTTTTTTTTGTATATCTCTGAGTCGGCTTCTTTTTTGTTTTATTCACTAGTTTGTTGTGTTTTTTGGATTCCACATATAAGTGATATCATACAGTATTTGTCTTTCTCTGTCTGACATTTAACTTAGATAATACCCTCCAACTCTATCCATGTTGTTGCAAATGGCAAAATTTTATTCTTGTTTATGGCTCAGTAGTATTCCATTGTATATATATACCACATCTTCTTTATCCATTCATCTGCTGATGGATACTCAGGTTGCTTCCATATCTTGGCAATTGTAAACAACATTGTTATGAAAATTGAGGTACATGTATCTTTTTGAATTAGTGTTTTTGCTTTTCTCAGATATATACCCAGGAGTGGAATTGTGCGGTCATATTTGTAGTTTTTTGAGATACCTCCATACTGTTTTCTACTGTGACTGCACCAATTTACATTCCCACCAATAGTGCACAAGAGATCCCTTTTCTCCAAATCCTGGCCAGCATTTGTTATTTGTGTTCTTTTTGATGATAGCCATCCTGAGAGGTGTGAGGTGATACCTCATTGTGGATTTAACTTGCATTTCCCTGGTGATTAGCAATGTTGAGCATCTTTCCACATGCTTGTTGGCCATCCACATTTCACCTTTGGAAAAATGTCTGTAGGTCTTCTGCCCACTTTTTAATTGTGTTGTTTGGGTTTTTTTTTTGATGTTGAGTTGCATAAGCTGTTTATATATGTTGGATATTAACCCCTAATGGGTCATATAATTTGCAAATATTTTCTCCTATTCGGTAGGTTGTCTTTTTCTTTTGTCAGCGATTTCCTTTGTTATGCAAAAGCTTTTAATTTTAATTAGGCCCCATTTGTTTATTTTTGCTTTTATTTCCTTTGCTTTAGGAGACAAAGAAAAAAAAAATACTGCTAGAATTTATGTCTAAGAACGTCCTGCCTATGTTATCCTTCCAGTCTTACATTTAGGTCTTTAATCCATTTTGAGTTGGAATACTTTAATTTATAAAGATGTAGAAAAGGAGATTTTTTTTGAAATCTTATAAGTGCAATTCAATCTTTCAGTGTGCTAAATCAGTTGTAGATTTGTTCTTTCAGTTGCAGATTTGTATTTTCATTGTTTATTCAGAGATCATTTACATAGAAATAAACCAAAATAGAATAAGTTACCAACATATTTATACTAACCAGATTTATATGATTTTTGGAAATGTTAATTTAAGTATGTTTATTTTCTCTTTTGTAATACCTGTACACTATGGTTTCTCCCACTGAGATCTGAATTAACTACACTGAAGCTATAGGAAGAATTTACCATGTCTTTTGGGCTTGAGTAGAAGGAAGATTTACTGAAGAAACTCACAAGGAAATCTACTGCTGGGTTTCTAATCAAGAATAATAGATGTAAATCACTTGCCTCAACATCTAAGAATTGGGAGTATACTTTTCACTTTCTTAAACAGCTATAGATATAACTGCTATGGATATATTCAAAAGTGAGAGTCACTTGTCATATGTGGCCTGTGCCTATTTCCAGTCATGCATACTAAAGACTTGTTCCAAGGTCCTAGTTTTTACAACTAGAAAATGGTGATATTTGTGTTACAGGTAGAACCCTTTTTCCAGCAACTGTGACTTCTTGGAATTCAAGGTAACTTTGGACTTTTTGGTGCTCTTAAAATTGAAATTGTATGTGAGAAAGTCCATATGACAACTGGGGTATATATTAGCAGAGTCCACTGTGACCCATCATCTTAGTTCAGGCTGCTGTAACAAATGACGATAGACTGAGTAGCTTAAACAGAAAACACTTATTCTCACAGTTCTGGAGGCTGGAAATCTGAGATCAGGGAGCCAGTATGGTTGGGCTCTTGGTGAAGGCTCTCTTCCTGGTTTGAAGATGGCTATCTTCTCATTATATCCTTGCACAGTGAGGAGAGAGAGAGAGGAGAGAAAGTGGGAGAAGGAGAGGAGAAAGTGAAGAACAAGAGAGAGCAAGATCATTTCTCTGTTACAAGGACACAAATCTCATTAGTGAGGGCTCCACCCTCATGACTTAATTGCCCCCCAAAGGCCCCACCTCTTAGTACCATCACATTGGGGGTTAGGATTTTAACATACAAATTTTGAGAGTCTATAGTATCCACTGATTACTAAAATTCCTTCTCCCCATACTCAGCAGAAGGAGATGGCCATCTTTCTTAAAAGGCTACATTTTCTAAATGATGAGTAATTACTCCAAATATTTTCTCCCCATGGGGGAATTTCTGCAGCTGATAACACCATCTGACTTTGGATAGCTTCATGGTGTTTAAATTTTACAAATAAGGGGACCCTTGTTCCCTACACTTTTAGTATAGACACAAAAAGTGTCTACATGCAAGGTGGAATTTAGAGATTAACAAAAGGTTCTTAACCAAATAAACAAATGAAAGAATCAAAAGAAAAACTGATACTACATTCTAGGCATTGCCAATAATCTACCATTAAAAAAAGTCTAGTAGGAATGGGGGATGGAGTAGAATTTTAAAGCAGTCTTTTAAAAGTTTTATTCTAATTTTTTACTTATCATTAAGATTCTTAAAACTTAATACAACCTAACATATGGTTCTTGATGTTGCCTACCCAACTAATAAATACAAAGTGAATGTTTCTCAAGTGATTTAAATGAGAGGAAAAACAAACACGTACACTATATACTTATATACTGAACTAATTATGGAAAATGGTGTTTTCTTATTTAGAAATCAAAATTCTAATTTAGTAGACTCAGTTCTATAACTAATCTAGGTTTGAAAGGAAAGCAGTAGCAACTTATCACATTAGGTATTTATATTCAGTTTAAATAGTACATACAAACTGATGGCTGGAATTGATTCATTCTCAAAAGACTTTGCACGTACACAGTAGAAAGTGGAATGCACAGAGAGAAAGATGATAATTTTGACTTCTGCTTGGGGCTACCTATATAAAATGACATATTAAAGTAAAGCAGTGCCAATTGTTGGGCAATGCAAGAAAATAACAGTTTAATAATCAGGTTGACTAAAGCTTCATATAATCACTCTGCCACCTCATTATTAACTTGCACAGGCAGTTAATATTTTATTATTATACACTTCATATATGTTATTTGGCCATCCTTACAGTATTTGCTAAAAATACAGTTCTGTTTGTCCCATAAACCAAGGGGGAATATGGACCACATTATCTTTTACAACTTTGCTTTCATATACGAGGCAAAACTTGATAATATGTTTGATAAGTTCTAAATCAATTTCAGTTTTGTTCTAACTCAGCAAGCTTTCAGTGTTTCTAATAAATAGTATTTTCTTGCTAATGAAATAGAAAAGTAGATACACAATGCAAGAATGAAATTGTGCTTGTGGTGAGGGACATAAAGTAGAAGGTAATAATGGAAAAAATTAACGGTATGAGAAAGTTCAAAAATTTAACACAGAATAAAATAAATGTAAAATGATAATTCTAAAATGTATTTTTAAATAGTTTAATTATAATGGGGTTAAATAAGCAGTTTCACCAATTTGCATGTTATCAAACAATTGGCAGGTTAATGAGAAAAGTAGATAAGCATGAAAGAAGAGATAGGAAGATAAAATGGAAATAAAAATAAATTCTTCCCTTCTCAAAGTAATCTAGAAATATAAGTTTCACTTAATAAATGAGACTTTTATGTTTCTGTTAGAGAATATCACAGGCTGATTCAAGGTCAGTGTTTTCAACATTAAGCTATACCTTTTATTTCAAAAAATTACTTCATTTTCTTAACTAATTAGCATTTAATTATCTCAGTATTGGATATGGTCCTTTAGGAAATGTCAATTCATCATGACTTGTAACAGGGATAACATAAAGCTTCTTTGTGAGTTAAATCTTATTTCAAGAAAAAAGGGCAAGTTTATCATTTCTATATAATTTATTAATTTGACATATTGAGTGTTTTATGTTTAATTTTGAATCATGGAAAGGTATGAATAGTTATGGACTCTTAGGTATTCCAAGTGGTATCATAAAGGTAAATTATTAGGCAGTTTTGTTTTCATTAGGAAAAGATACTCAAATTTTCAGTTTAATATTGAACATCTTGAAAATCAATGAGATATTAAATTTTTATATGAATTATCATTATGTTCCATTGTTGTTAAAGTTTCAATATATTGATAATATTCCTTAAATATATACAGAGTTCATTCAATTTGCAAAGGTCTTCCCTACTTCTATTGTTTGAAATAAGCATTTTACAGAAAATAAATAAGGCATGATTGGTCTCCTTATCCAATCTAGTTCCCTTTAGGAATGTCTAATAGCAACAGTTATGTTTAATGTTTAGGTAGGCAGTCTTATCTCTGAATATAGAGAATTATACACTATCAAATTTTAGAATGACCTGTTTGAGTTGAGAAGAAAATCATAGTACTGAACAGCAATAATGATAATCTATTGATACCTCTCTTCTAACAGAAGGACTGATCTTGGCCAAGTCCTTTAACCTCTCAAAAATAGTTTTCATATCTGTAAAACAGAAGGACTCAGTCATCTCAAACTCTAGAATTTCCTGTGCTCTTTGAAACTAAAATTTAGAAAACAAAATTTATAAAGAGTTGCGCTAAGTATTGCTTTGTACAACTGCTTTCAATTTATCATTGCAAGCCTATGTAGTGAACTTACTGTCTAATCGTTTTTAACTTTTCTAATGTTAAGAAAAAAGAGATCAGAAGAAAATGTTTTAATTGCTTTATTCTGCATGTGTGCAATTAATACACATTACAAGTTTAATACTCTCCGAAAATAATTTAGTTTTGTGTTACTATCCTATTGCCTGTATAAAATACTAGCCTATTTGATGTGCTATATTTAGACCAAATTCTTTATAATATTACTTAAAAATGTGACCCAGATGTATATGTATGACAACATAATTTATATATTTACTACACGGATTTCTGTGCAAATTATTAAATTATTTAAATAATTTTCCTAGTAGCTTATGGTATTTATCACAATTACAATATATGTTTTAAACCAATAATAATGTGCTATGGCTTACCAGTTCTATAAATAGAATGCTCTTAATGTTGATGTACGTCTGTAGATAACATTTTCAGTCAAACCTGTTTTTTATACATATAAAAGTTAAGTGCAGGGCTTCCCTGGTGGTGCAGTGGTTGAGAGTCCGCCTGCCGATGCAGGGGACACGGGTTCATGCCCCGGTCCGGGAAGATCCCACATGCCGCGGAGCGACTAGGCCCGTGAGCCGTGGCCGCTGAGCCTGTGCGTCCCGCAACGGGAGAGGCCACAACAGTGAGAGGCCCGCCTACCGCAAAAGTTAAGTGCATTTAGTATGAAAAAGTCACCTTTTGAATGATCAGTATTATTTCAAAATAGGGAATTACTGTTGCCTTTTAAATGTAGAGTGGCAACTTAATTGTGGAAGAATTTGATTTATTTTATGGTATTTCTTTTGATTAGGAATATGGATATTTCTGTTAATGTTTAATAAGGCACAAGTTGCTCAATACTTGAAAATTAGTATTTCCCACTAAAATATCACTCTGTGTTGCTCGCCTCATTAACTGAGCACTTAGAAATTAAGCCACTTGTATTATAGTGGTGAAGAGTGTAGGTGGATGAATTATCAGAAAGGTGTCTTGTTCTATTCAGTTTACCCTCAACCATATTCCAGGGAATATTTCAGCAGATGATCATTCTAACGTTCCTTGAAATTTGTCTGAATTGAATAATTGTTAAAAGACATTTCCCAGAATAATCAGAGCAATAAAGTGCTATTTAATTTGAATAGTACTAATGGCTACCATTTATTAAGCCTCTAATATGTATCAGGACATCTGCTGAAAACTTCATTTGAATCCTCATAGTTAAACTCCATAGCAAGGATGCATGCTATTGAATATTGTATCAACCTTTCAAATTAGAAAAAAGAAAATGGAAACAAAGGAAAGGAAAATAAAACAAGGAAAATAAAGTCCAAGCCAAGAAAAGCAAAGAAAAAGAAGGTGGGACTGAGGTCTGCTGGACCCCCAAGCTTCTCTTCTTTTTGTTACCCTTGCTTGCTAGCAGATTTAAAATAAGGATAATCTACAGTTTAGATTTTAAACTTATCTCTAGTCAGGAGACAGAATGAGATGTTTATTTCATAACAGCTAAAATATTTAATGACAAAATTAGTTTGCTGTAATAGTGAATCATAGAGAAGATGTTACTTGTCTCTGAACAGAATGAGGTTCTTACTGTCCACTGTGCTCCCATGGGGGACTTGAAAACTGGCCAATGTGATCAAGGCCATGAACCTGCTAAGAGGGAAGAGAACACTTCTTACAGTGTACTACAATGTTATTAATTTAGGTTTTCTTTTAATTAGATCTTACAGGTAAAAGATATGTGGGCTTTAGGAGAAGTAACCAAATAAAAGAGTCAGTAAGAGGCAAACCATTGATTGTAAAGTGCAAAGGTAGCTTGGGAGATAATTCCATTTTGCCTAGAGTTGGCAAGTCAAAGGATTGATTTACCACTGGTAACTTGAAGCTAAAAGGCAGCTAAAAGAGCTTGAAGCTAAAAGGCAGCTTTGGACTTGAGTCTAATTAGTACATAAATTTCTGTTTTATAATGATCTTAGTATCCTTTCTGGAAGCATGAGACCCTAGACCTTGTGATTATACATATCAAGGATATCATTACAAGATTTAAATATATTTGTGTAAATTTTGGCAAAGTTATAGAATTACCAGACTTCCATTTCCCTACTATGGATTGGCCAAAAATGTTGTTATTCAATAAAGTTCAATACGTTATTCAATAAAGTTCTTGGTGAAAATTAAAAAATGTTTTATTTTTACTTAAAACTGAAGGAACTTTTTGGCCACCCCAATATTTTAAGAAAACAGTGATATATGCCTTGAACAATTGTTATGATAATAAAAATAGTATATATAAAACTTTTGGTATGTAACATACATAAAGTATATGCTAATTATAATTGTTTTATTCTAATAATTATTATTTCCTTATTACCATATTATGCTAATAATAAAGTGAAATGATATGGACTTCACAATTAACATGAAAAATATTATTGTAATAAACAAGTATTTTAGTATAATTTTATTTTCTTAATATGTTTTATCACAAATCTCAATAGAAATATCAGAAAATCTATACTCAGAATTTCTCATATTAATTCATTAAAGAATATTTTAATTTTTCATTGAAATTTAAATCTAAAATATGGAAATGTCCGGTTTTTCAAAAACAGTTTTAGGTATTTGAAAGCAGTGAACACTACAGTGTTGCTAAAATTTGTTTTATATCAAAAAAGAGAAGATTTCAGCCAGTAGCAAGTTCTAGACTACAGATACCTTTGACCTTTGGTTAATTTAATATCTGACCCTTAGTAAGAGGTCCTTCATTCAGCCTATAACAGATTTGATGTGTGTGTGAGGCGGTGGGTTTGTGGGGATGTTTGTGTAATGACTTCCTATAAACAATTATTAATAAAGTCATCCCACCTGCCCATCTCTTTCATAATAGAACCATCAGCCTAACCTACAGGAAATATAGGATGACTGAGACTGAGTTTTTGTGTCTAGTTAAATTTTAATATCAGCTTCATCCACACTATTTCATCCTTTTGATTCACATTTTTTTCACAGTCTTTGTTGGGGAGGTCTCATTGTAGATAACAATATGTAGTGTCTTACTTATTATCAGTGGGGGAACAAAACACTATAATTCTTTCTTAATATTGATTCCTATGAGAACACAGGGAAATAATTCTGATACATTTTATAGTACTCACCCCAGTTCCTTACATCCAGTGAATTGCAGGATGTAGGCATGAAGTGAATATAGTATGTTGTTAAAATCCACACTTTTCTCTCTCCCAACTCTGCTTTTATAGTTTGCATATCTAGGGCGTGGGTAAGGGAAGCACAAATATGGTAATTAAATGGTTAGGAGCAGTAGTTGGAGAGAGTCAAATATTTGGGTCAAAGAAACTGAACTTGTAAGTTGTATAAAGACATTTATCTTTCTCACTATAATTATGATATATGTTTATGTAAACCAAAAGATATTGATGATATGGCTAAAATCTCATGCATTTACTGCTTCTTATTCTTTATGTGTTTTATAGATCAAAAAATACTATTTTTAATAAGTTACTATCTCTAAGAAGCAGTGAATTCAGCAACAAAACATCTAGTTGTTGTGACATAGAAATAACTTTGCAACTAGACATACACCCAGAAATGTTTCCAATAGTTAAACTAAACTGGAAATAAAAGCAAAGCTATTGATAATTGCCAAAATAGTGTTTTATATCTAAAGAAAAAAAATTAAGTTACTGAGAAATGATGTTTATTGTAGCAATCCAAAAACTGTTTAGTATATCTCCATTATGTAAACACAATTATATAAATCATATGGGAGGTTACAGGTGTCATTTTTTTCTTTATAAATGTGAAGAATGATAATATCCTTCTTTATATAAAGAAAATCATGAAAATGTTTTCTTCAGATAACTATGTTTTAGTTTTCTATTGCTAAATAAAAAATTATACTGAAACATACTATTTAAAACAATTATTATCTCACAATTTATGTCAGGTGCCTGGGCACAGCTTACTTGGGTGTCTTTGTCTCAGATATTTCAGAAGGCCTCAATTAAGATGTCATTTGGGGATGTGGTCTAATCTGAAGACTTAACTGAGGGAACAATCAGCTTCCAAGCTCATGTACATGGATGTTGTCAGGATCCACTTCCTTGAAAGGCTGTTGGTTTGAATGCCTCAGCTGTTTTCTCACTGTTAATTGGAGGCAACCGTCAGTTCCCTGCCTATGGGCCTTTCCATAGGGCACCTAACAACATGGCAGCTGCCTTTGCTCTCTATGAAGATTTCTTGTAATATATGACAGAAGTGATATCCCATCACTTTTGCCATATCCCATTAAAATCAAGATTTAGAGAATTACCTCCATTTTGTGCAAACTTGAAGGAACAATAAGCAAAAGTGCCTCCTCAAAGGATTAACTTACTTTTCTTAGCTAATCAGTTCACCAAAAATAACTCCTGGGACTTTAAATAATGAACTAAATGAAACAAAGATTTAAGGATTTAAGAAAGTTCATTATTTTTTCAGTGTCAGTTCTCTAATAAGACTTCTTGCAAGTACCTGAAACCTAGATCCTGGAAACTATATCAATTTGCTTCTCCTCTGACCAAATCCTTTAGGTTTCTTACCAATTTTAGGAACTTTGCAATATCTTCTCAATACATTTCTCTTCTGATTGAGTTTTCCAGATTCAGTTTTTTTGCTTGCTATCAATTAATGCTATTGCATACATTATCACTTAAGGGCTAAAATTCCAAGTTCCTTAGAGGAGTGAAGCTATTATATGGATACACACACGCATATCCATTCCCTACTGTTTGTGTATCACTGATATTGAACTATTTGTAAATCTTTAAGTAAATTACAGTTTCTCTCTTTTCATATATTTCTTTTGGGGGTCTTAAAAACCCACCAGTGTTAAAAAAAAAAGGCAATGATCTTTTCAGTCTCTCAAACTTCTGCTAGGATATTTAAGGCTTTTCAATGTTTGACCATAATCAGCCTTTCCAGTCCCAGTTTCTGCCTCTTTATAGTATATGTTGAATTATTCTCCGAAAACACTATTCACTCTTTAAAGTTTTCATAATATTTCCAAATTCAGGCCCTCCTCCTACCACATCTCCCTCCGAACAAATCTTACATCAGCATTTCTATTTATCTGTAAATATTTAGCTTAAGCCTGACATCATGCTGAGGCACTCTCTCTCCTGGACAGAAGCTATTCCCTCCTCTCAATCAGTAGGTTCCACACATCTCTGTCCATGGTTTGTTTTTTTATAATTCTCTTTCTGTACCCTGCACTCCATGACAGATCTTTTATCCTTGTATTTTCCTTATACTCAGTGAATTGTCCAACATACTATGAGTGCTCAATAAACTTTTCATAGATTTAAAACATAATATATGAATTAATGTGTAATCATATATTTTATTAAAAATAAAAACTAAGACATCCAGTAGTAATTTATTTATTTGCTTTTTTACAAGTCATAAGCGTTGTTCCATGTGTTCACAAAGTATGCTTGTTCAGTTTTCATTTACTAAATATCTATTTGTATTATTAAATTCACAAAATATATTACTGAAATATGCTAAATCATTTTATAATCACTAACAGTTCTTTGAATAACAGTATCGTAAACTACCTTGAGTACTGAGATGTTAGTGTTTAAAAAAATATGTGTATATGTGTAGATACAGATGTTAAATATAATTTTATATAGAATGCGCAACAACCACAAGATATTACCTTAATAGTTAATTAGAAAATAACATAAATTGCTATTTCAATTCCAAATACATCACAATTTTAATCTGTGCTCCTTTTGAAGCAGAGAGAGCTTAGAACAAATACAAAAGTTAATGTTCTATTACTATATTATTTGAATATAACAATATTCAATAAATTTTAGAGTACTGATATTTATTTATTTCTACAGTGTTGTAGGCACAGGCACTATGCATATGCTTTTCAAGAGATTCTTCATTTGTCCCTTACTACACTTTATGAAATAGCCCTAGATAAAGCAGTTCTCTAACAAAATCAGTGGCGTTCAAAAGGTTTCAGATATAGTCCACATTTTAAAATTATAGCACTGAACTCTGAGAAATAAGGAGAGTTCCCAAATGCACCTTGCGAGAAACTGGTCAAACTGGGATCCAAACCCAGATATGCCGGAACTCTTAATCATTATTTTATTCTACTGGCCATTACTCCAAAGGAAATTGCTTATTTATATATGACTGCCAATTTCTAATAAGTCTGCAACATCTTTGTGTTTGATTAGCTGGTTTATATAATCTTTGAAGGAAAACTGAAGCCAAATAAAATAAAATGTTGGCATTTTGGCTTATTTTTCCCTATTTGCCTCATCACTTTAACACTTTGGATATAAATGTACATACTGTTGATAAAACCATAAAAGAAAATATTTTCTCCAAATGCCTATGTTAATTTTCTATTGCTAAGTAAGATCAATATCACCAATATCAATAACAATAAAAAAGTATTGTCAATGCAGTGAGACTTAACTTCAAATGCAGTTAAAAAATAAAATGTGTACATACTGAGCGAATGCATAATTTTTCTCTTAATATATTTAATTTTGAATATGTCACCCCCTTAGTGTGTTAAATGGTAGAGATTACTTTGTGAAGCCTGCTTAAAGCTTCTTCACAGCAGATTATAAGCCTCTGTTTTCGTGGACTTTTGAATACTGTATAATTTCCTTTTAGGAGATACTTATCACATACTTTTATGTTTGGGAAAATTTTGTTAGGCATATTTTTGGGCATATTTTTGCCTTCTAAAGAGTCACATATTATAAACCTATGTGTTTTTAAATATGTTGGAGAGAATTAAATATTATATGGATTTTCTAGAAAAATTTAAGGGACTTTTTATAGATTTTACCTTATTATTTCAGCTCTAAAGAGAATAAGAGAGATGATATATTTACTACCACACTAAAAATATGATATCGCTCAACTGTCCTTTGGGCCTTTCCTTTTTTTTTTTGCACTACACAGGCCTCTCACTGTTGTGGCCTCTCCCGTTGCTGAGCGCAGGCTCAGTGGCCATGGCTCATGGGCCCAGCCACTCCACGGAGTGTGGGATCTTCCCGGACCGGGGCACGAACCCTCATCCCCTGCATCAGCAGGCGGACTCTCAACCACTGCGCCACCAGGGAAGCCCTCCTTTATTTATGAATAATTTTAACCACTTTTAAGACATCATAATGTAATTTGAATTTAATGTTCCTGAGATTTGAAAATCATTAAAACTTACAAGAAATAGCATATTAAGGTATTGTGGTAGAAGTAGATGATAATTACTATTATTTTATAAAATTTGAAACTGAGACAAATATATTTGTAATGAAGCCATTAGATCACAGAGGATTAAAGAGTTAGTAATGAAATTGAGTACGAGTCACTAAGATTTTATTTCACTAAGATTTTATTTATCATAAATTTTAGAATAACAAATATGAGAGGAGCTTAGGGTATCACCTTATGTCTCCATAGTATAATGGCTAGGGTAAATTGCCTTGACAGTCTCCCTTAAGTTTACCAGTATGAAAATATATGGAATTAAAATAACAGACTAAAACAAACATATACATATTTGCTTACTTCAAGGTAGATAACTGCACAACGACATATTTAACACTTAACTGCAAAAAATTGCTATATTGTAAAGAGAGGAACATTTTGGTTTTAGCTATTTTTTAAAATCAAAGCTATACATATACATAGTTTTAAAAATCAAACAGTCCTTATAATTTAAAAAAGGGCTTACAATGAAAAACCAGGATGCCCTAATAAACTCCTAGTCTGATTCTCAGTACAAAATATTCCTTTTGATTTTATGCCATCTTCCTAAATAATATTCTTATACATGTATTTCTAATCTTTTTTGAAATAACTCATGATATTTGGACCTTTTGAATAGGCTGCTAATAAGGCTTGAAACATAGGCAGATATGCTTAATAAATGGTGTATTTATTTTACATTATATTGCATGATGTGTGCAACGTTTCACATGATATGTTGACTGGGCTGCGCCACCCACCCAATATTTTCAGTCAGTGTCCTCCATTAGCCATGCATATTTCAATGTGCTGTGAAAAACTGGAATGAATAGAGTGTATTAAGCAGCATTTTCATCAGTCCCTGCACGTGTGTTTATGATGCATTGCCTCAGATAAATTGTGACTTTGACTGATGTTCACTGTATAAATCTGCACATTTAGCGTACCCCAGGGTAAGTAGTCAGGGGGAGAAGAGACTGTAGAAATGTAGAATAAAAATTACCTATGTTTTATGTCTACGCGTATAAGGCGGAGAACGCTCTTTTTTGACCACTTCTCCTATATAAATACATTCATTGCTTCCATCCTCTGAATATAACAATATTATATGTCTAATTAATTGTCAGTGTTTACAGTATCATAATTCTATTAATACTGTCGATAACTAAGCAAAGCAGTGCACTATGATTCCATTTCCTGTCTTACCATATCCTTGTTCTCTCCTGCCAATAAAAATTGCATCCTTTTAGGATTTTCTTAGTTTTTAATAGTTCTTTCATGATTTAAGTCTCTAAGTTTTATTAAAATTCTTAAAGCATTTCTCAAAATGATAACTCATATTAGGAAACATTCCTTCTAGCACCTTCCATCCTTCTGGCTGACTGCTCTGTTAGCCTGTTGCCAAGCAGTTATCCTGGCAACTCTTTCATCATTATCTTAGAATCTTTATGCCTCTTTCTGGTGTCGGATTATCTCGTTCCTATATCCCTTGTCTAGCTCTTAATTTATTTATGTATGTACTTTGGTGGAGTAGATCCTCAAATAGTTTCCTGAAAATAAAACATTAGTGGGCTTCCCTGGTAATGCAGTGGTTAAGAATCTGCCTGCCAACGCAGGGGACATGGGTTCGAGCCCTGGTCTGGGAAGATCCCACGTGCCACGGAGCAGTTAAGCCCATGTGCCACAACTACTGGGCCTGTTCTCTAGAGCCCACGAGCCACAACTACTGAAGCACATGCACCTAGAGCCCGTGCTCTGCAACAAGAGAAACCACTGCAGTGAGAAGCCCAAGCATCTCAATGAAGAGTAGTCCCCGCTTGCCACAACTAGAGGAAGACCACACGCAGCAATGAAGACCCAACACAGCCACAAATAAATACATAAAATAAATAATTTTTTTTAAATAAAAAAAAGAATACATTAGTAATATATTTTCTGGGTATATTCAAATAGACTTTATTCATACTTTGGCTTGGCATGTAAATCTAGTGGTTCCTGAATTTTAAAAATATTTATCCATTTCCTTCTGGTTTTCAGTGTTTTTATTGTGAAGTCTGACACCACTGTGAATCCTGACCTTTTTTTTTAACCTTTCTGGAAAGTTTAGGATCTTTTCTATGTTGTTGTGAAATTTCACCATTTGATTATTTTTATTTTGTTTACTTGTTATTTTTGATTTTTTGGTCACTTTTTTAATCTGAAAATTCAGGTTTCTTGATACTAGAAACTTTTCTAATTTTTTAAAATAGATCTTTATTAGAGTATAATTGCTTCACAATACTGTTAGTTGATGTTGCACAACAAAGCGAATCAGCCATATGCATACATATGTCCCCATATCCCCTCCCTCTTGAGCTTCTCTCCCATAATTTCCTCCCCACCATTTGCCCATTCCATTTCCTATTCATGTCACTTGTATTACCTGCATGGTGGACTTCCTGGTCTGATCTTCCATTGTCTTAATCTTTTTCTTTTATTTATTTATCTGTATCTCTTTGTTCTACTTTCTGGAAACTTACCTCAGCTCTGTATTCCAAAATTTTAGGTGATTTTAACATTTCCATTGTAAATTATTATTATTAATTATTATCATTAATATTGTTATTTTATAAAGGGCTATGCCTTGTTCTCTGAACATAACCTTTTTCTTAAAGGGTCTTGTTCTAATTATCCTGTTAATATCCATCTGAGGAACATAATTATAGAATTTTAAAAATTTAGTGTCTTGGCTTTATCACTATTTTCTTTGAGATCAATCTTCTGTTCATTTGATCGGCCTCATATGCTGGATGTTTTCCTCAATTGTCTGGTGTTTATTGGCTGCCAGTTCATATTTAAGTGTGAGGTATTAAAAGCTGATTCAAAATTCTATGTGTTTGTCCAAGACTTGTTAACTGATGGGTATCAGCATAGATTGATTCATTGGGGCAACTTGCAATTGTCCATATTTGTACTTTTGCTTTTTTCCTTGTGGGTTGGTCAGATTCCCCAAAAAGAACTCTAATCTGTGATCTTAGAGAATTCAAACTCAGCGTTCTAGATGTCAATGAGGAGTGAGACTTGAGAGTTCTCACCATTTACCATATGTTTTTAATCAGTGCATAGGGCACCTCACTCTTATTCTCATCTTTCCCAAAGCCCACAAAACTTCGTTTAAGCATTGCAGAGAGTAAACTTTCTGCATTTTCCTTGTTAGCTTAGTCGTGAGAATTCCCTAAGTAGGAGATCAGAGAGGAAATCTGGAGATCCAACTTCTTCTTATACTTCATACTGACAGTCCATTAATCCTCCTGTTTTTATCCCTTCCTCCTTCTCTGTCATTCATATACACACACAAACACGCACATACACAGAACCCTTCAAAGGTATCTGGCATCTACAGTCATGAAGCTTTTAAGGAATTTTGCAGTACAAATTGGTTTTTCTTTTTCTTTTTTTTTGGTTCCGCTAAGTTGTTACCACTTGGCTGTCTACTTTTGATCATACAAAACTAACTTGACATCCTTCATCTGTTCTAGTTCTACCTTGCTTTTAAGGGGATTTTGATTTTATTTCTTTACTACAATGTTAATATAGGATTGGGAGGGAACAAATTTAAAAGCTTAATTACAGAAGCATTCTTTGATATTGCAAGTTGTAGAACAATTAATCCAGGAAATAATTAAGGATACTGGATGTTTTTTATTCACTTTTCAGTTAAGGAAATTAGATGCTGTTTGTTCATTTTTCTGTTATATGCTTATTTTACTATGTGCCCTCTCCTGGACTCAGTGTTTACTGAAGGTTGTAATGTAGTGAATGTTACCAAAAAAAAGTACCTTCTCATGAATTTACATTCTAGTAGGGGATACAAACACTAAGTAAAGAAAGAAAATAAGAAAATGATTGTTTCAATTAAGGATAAGTGTTAAGAAGTTATCTAAATAAGATAATGTGATAGTGACTGAGGGGCAGCTATAGTTGTTATATCCCTGGGAAGGCCTTTCTGATATTCCTGATGAGGATATAATCATGATAAGCTTCCAGCCACATGAAGAGGCAGGGTAGACAGACAGCAAAGGAGTCCAGAAGTGAGAATGAGCACACCATTTGGAGAAAAGTAAAGAAGTAGCGGCTGAAAGTAGTGTGAGATGAGGTATAAGTGAGAGTAAGGGAGCATATCATGTAAGCCCAGTAGAGCACAGTATGGGGTTTGGGTTTTATTCTACATTTAATTGGAGGATTGAGCATGAGAATGACATTCATTCAGTCAGTATTTGTTGAGCTCCTACTGTGTGAGCTAGTGCTCTAAGTACCAGTAAGAGAGTCTATACTTCAGGAAACCTTGCCTGCTTCTGCTCCGCTCATCATGTGTCTGTCGTCCACTGTCAGGTCAGCTGGGTTAGCTGGTCTAGGACAGCCTCAGCTGAAACGGCTGGTCTCTGCTCCCATATAAGGAACACGGTAGCCTGGGTTTATTTACATGGTGACTGAACACCATTTTAAGAGAGCAAGCAGAAGCACGCAAGGACTTTAAAGGTATAGGCTCAGAAGTGGTACAATACCGATTTTGCCACTATCTGCTAGTAAAAGCCATCCCTGATTCAGAGAGAAGATAGGCATTACCTCTTCATTGAAAGATTTAAAAAGTTGCATTACCAAGTTATGGATAGAGAAAAGAGTAAAAGAATCACCCCATTCCTTAATGCCTTACTTATTACTTATTATTTTGTTTGCTTACTAGTTTCCTTTATTGTGTAGGATGTTTGCCCAATGCTACATGGGGTAAACTGAAGGGTGTTAAGTTTTCAATTTTGGGAGAAACTCTAACCAGGATTAATACATTTTCATTTTAAGAAATCAACCCAACTGTATTTGGCAGGGTCTTCCTGTTTTTTAAAGACCAAAGTCTAGCAGATTTTGGGCTATATATTTTCACAGTAAATTTTAGTGCTCATAAATATGGCTTTGCAGTGATGTTTTGTGGACTGGGCCTAGTTATTGATAACTTGATCTTGTAAATTAGGAGACAAAGAATTTGTATTATTTAGTACGAAGATGGTGCTGAATCTGTTGTCATAAAACTAAGAAGAGGTCCTCTCATATACTGAGTTGCAAAATTAATTGATGTCAACTTTTAGCCTGGGTTCCCGGAGAGAGCAAAAGAGACTATGTTTCTGACTCTTTCTATGGAGTCACAAACACAGGGCATTCTAAATAAAATAGTTATTTGAATGTTTGTAGCATTAGACAGGTGGGCAAAAACAAAAAGAAGTTACCAAAGAAAAGTCTCGACTGTGTCTTTGTTATCAAGGTATCAACAGGCATAAAAAAGCTGCAGTGATGGTAAAGCTGTTTACTGCGGTTAAATTGTAGATTAATACTCTGTAGCTCTCTGCACAAAGGGGTTGGTGACTTTTTAACCATAGTCTCCTGGCCTAAAACTGTTTAAATCTGCATTGTCCAAAATAGTAACCACTAGCCAGATGTATAATTTAATAATTTAATGAATAATTATTGAATTAAATATAAGGACCTCAGTCACATTAGCCACATTTCCAGTGTTTGATATTTTAAAGTTGTTGATTCGTCTACCACCCCTTCAATGAACATATATTCAGTTCAACTCGAATGCAAATCTCAGTGTTTGTTTTTTATATCTGTTTACTTAAATGAGTTTTGATAATGCAGTACACAATGTAACCACCACCCAAAACAAGATATAATGTTCATTACTGCCTAAAGTTACCTCATGCCAGTAGTGTGCTGGGGTCAGCTAGTACTGGCTTATCAGAACCAACTGTTATTTCAGGGATTTGAAAGCATGTTATTAAACAGGGCTAACATTAACAAAATTAAATTATATAATCTTATAATTAAATAAATTATGTATTTTAAAGAGAATAGGCTAAATGTATTGATTCCTAATTATTTTACTATATTTTACTGTTATCTGTGTTTGTGGGGTGATTTATGTCTACTGTATCTATGGAGGAAGCACATATATAACATGCCACTGTGCATCTCTTGTCAAACTCCACAGTCGGTAACAGGACTTTGGTAGTTTGAAGTTAGTGCTAAAGCTGATGAAGTTTTGGCTTAATGCATATATTTTACACGAAGGTGGAGTAGCTCATAGTAGATCACATACCAGATTTAATGACAATAAATTTATTGGAAAGAGAGTTAGCAGAGAGGGATGCAACTCTTTTTGTCCAGTCATGGTTGAAAGCAATCATAGGTTACCAACAGATACAAGAGTTCAGAAAATATCCGGAAAATCATTTGGTTGGCTCTATAAAATGGACAGTAAAGATCATTGTAGATTTCATTATGTGTAAATGTTGCTACACATTTCTATGTCAGTAGAATTTATGATAAACTTACATACATACACATGTACTTTGAAAGTTAAACATTTGCCAGCACACCGCTTATGACTCTTTTCTGTATCTCCCAACCCTAGAGGCAAACACATTCTTAACATTCTGAATTCTATCACCATAAATTAATTTTGCCTGTTGTTGGGCATGCAATATGCAGTGTATTTGTGTGTGTCTGTGTAAATGTGTATAAGGGTCTGTCTGCCTATGCCTTTGTCTAGTCTCTTTCACTCAACATTTAAAAATTCCATTCATGTTGTATTAGGGATTTGTTTCTTTCCATTGCTGAAAACTATCACATCATATGAATGTATCTCCTGTTGATGTGCATTTAGGTGGTTTTTAGCTATTAGGAATGAAGTTGCTACTACAAACATTCTGTACATGCCAGATAGAATTTCTTTTTTAAATTTTTTATTGAAGTATAGTTGATTTACAATATTGTGTTAGATTAGGTGTACAGCAGAGTGATTCTGTTTATATACATACAGAGAGAGATTTTATTTATATATATAATATAGATGATAGATATTTTCAAATTATTTTTCATCTTAGGTTATTACAAAATATTGAATATTGTTCCCTGTGTTATATAGTAAATCCTCGTTACTTATCTATTTTGTGTATAGTAGTTTGTATCTGTTAATCACACACTCCTAATTTATCCCTTCCTCCTCCCTTTTCCCTTTGATAACCATAAATTTGTTTTCTATGTTTGTGAGACTATTTCTGGTTTGTTTATAGACTCATTTGTATTAGTTTTTAGATTCCACATATAAATAATATCATATAATATTTGTCTTTCATTGTCTGACTTCCGTTAGTATGGTATTCTCTAGGCCCACCCACATTGCTGCAAATGGCAATATTTCATTCTTTTTTATGGCTGAGTAATATTCCATTGTATGTGTGTATGTGTGTGTGTATGTGTGTGTATACATACCACACACACACATACCACATCTTCTTAAACCAATAGTCTATGGGCACTTGGGTTGTTTCCATATCTTGGCCATTATAAATAAATAGTACTGCTATTGAACTACTATTGAATAGCAGTGAACATTGGAATGCATCTATCTTGTTGATTAGTGTTTTTGTTTTTTTCAGATATATGCCCAGGAGTGGGATTGCTGGATCATATAGTAGCTCTGTTTTTAGTTTTTAAAGGAATCACCATACTGTTTTCCATAGTGGTTACACAAATTTACATTACTAGCAGCAGTGTAGGAAGGTTCCCTTTTCTCCACACCCTCTCCAGTATTTATTATTTGTGGACTTTTTGATGATGGCCATTCTGACCACTGTGAGGGGATATCTCATTGTAGTTTTGATTCGCATTTCTCTAATAATTAGCGACATTGAATATTTTTTCATGTGTCGCTTGGCCATATGTATGTCTTATTTGGAGAAATGTCTATTTAGGTCTTCTGTCCACTTTTTGTTTGGGTTTTTGTTTTATTTTGTTTTGATATGGAGTTGTATGCACTGTTTGTATATTTTTGAAATTAACCCCTTGTCAGTCACATCCCTTGCAAATATTTTCTCCCATTCAGTACATTCTTTTCGTTTCGTTGATGGTTTCCTTTGCTATGCAAAAGCTTTTATTTTGATTAGGTCCCATTTGTTTACTTTTGCTTTTATTAATTTTGCCTCAGGAGCCTGATCTAAAAAATACTGCTGTGATTTATGTCTGAAAATGTTTTCCCTACGTTCTCTTCTAGGAGTTTTATGGTGTCATGTCTTATATTTAGGTCTTCACACAATTTGAGTTAACTTTTGTATATTGTGTGAGGGAGTATTCTAATTTCATTGATTTACATGAGGCTGTCCAGCTTTCCCAGTACCAAGTGGGGAAGAAACTTTCTTTTTACATTGTATACCCTTGCCTCCTCTGTCATAGATTAATTGATCATAGGTATGTGGGTTTATTTCTGATCTCTCTGTTCTGTTCCAGTGGTCCGTATGTCTGTTATTTTGTGTGTGTGTGTATGTTTTGTTTTTTTTTGTTTTTGCTAATACCATGCTGTTTTGATTACTGTAGCTTTGTAGTATTATCTGAAGTCTGGGAGGGTTATTCCTTCTGCTTTGTTCTTTTTCCTTAGGATTGCTTTGGCAATTTCTGGGTCTTTTGTGGTTCCATAAAAATTTTAAGATTATTTGTTGGAGTTCTGTGAAAAATGCAATGAGTAATTTGATAGGGATCACATTAAATCTGTAGATTGTTTTTGGATAGTATGGCCATTTTATTAATATGAATTCTTGCAATCTAAGAGCATTGGGTAACTTTACATTTCTCTGAATCACAATCAGTTGGCTTTATCAATGTTTTATAGATTTGGGTACATAATTCTTTCACATCCTTGGTTAGGTTTATTCCTAGGTATTTTATTTTTTGACACAATTTTAAACAGGAATGTTTTTTACTTTTCCTTTCTGATATTTCATTCTGATATTTCACTGTTACACTAACAGTGAATATCCTGCCAACTTGCTGAATTAATTTATTAGTTTAATAGTTATTGTGTGGAGTCTCTTAGGTTTTCTATATGGAGTATCATGTCATCCTCCTAATGACAGTTTTACCTCTTCCCTTCCAATTTGGATACCTTTTATTTCCAGAGAGAATTTCTTTATAGTTGATAAATCAAAATGTTACCTAAAAAAGTAAAACCCAGTAAGGAATATGAAAAAAACAAAAAAGAAAAATGCTCACCTATTTGGATATAAAAATACATACCTAAGTTGTGAACAACAAAAAATATATATATTTTTGACTTTTTGTCATTGTTGTTTTATATAAGAGCATATATATAATATATATGTGTGTATGTATGTATGTATATATACATACAAGCTTTCACATTTAGAAAACCAGACATAATTCAGTGAATGGTTATTTTTTATTTTTATTTATTTATTTATTTTTAACATCTCTATTGGAGTATAATTGCTTTACAATTATGTGTTAGTTTCTGCTTTATAACAAAGTGAATCAGCTATACATATACATATATCACCATATCTCCTCCCTCTTGCATCTCCCTCCCACCCTTCCTATCCCACCACTCTAGGTGGTCACAAAGCACCGAGTTGATCTCCCTGTGCTATGTGGCTGCTTCCCACTAGCTATCTATTTTACATTTGGTAGTGTATATATGTCCATGCCACTCTCTCACTACATCCCAGCTGAACCTTCACCCTCCCCGTGTGCTCAAGTCCATTCTCTACTTCTGTGTCTTTTCTCTTGTCCTGGCCCTAGATTCTTCAGAACCTTTTTTTTTTTATTTTTAATTCCATATATATGTGTTAGCATATGATATTTGTTTTTCTGTTTCTGACTTATGTCACTCTGTATGACAGATGCTAGGTCTATCCATCTCACTACAAATAACTCAATTTTGTTTCTTTTTATGGCTGAGTAATATTCCATTGTATATATATGCCACATCTTCTTTATCCATTCATCTGTTGATGGACACTTAGGTTGCTTCCATGTCCTGGCTATTGTAAATAGAGCTGCAATGAACATTGTGGTAAATGACTCTTTATGAATTATGGTTTTCTCAGGGTATATGCCAGTAGTGGGATTGCTGGGTCATCCGGTAGTTCTATTTTTAGTTTTTTAAGGACCCTCCATACTGTTCTCCATAGTGGCTGTATCTTACATTCCCAACAACAGTGCAAGAGGGTTCCCTTTTCTCCAGACCCTCCAGAGCATTTACTCTTTGTAGATTTTTTGATGATGGCCATTCTGACCGGTGTGAGGTTATACCTCATTTTAGTATTGATTTGCTTTTCTCTGATGATCAGTGATGTTGAGCATCCTTTCATGTGTTTGTTGGCAATCTGTATATCTTCTTTGGAGAAATGTCTATTTAGGTCTTCTGCCCATTTTTGGATTAGGTTGTTTGTTTCTTTGATATTGAGCTGGATGAGCTGTTTGTAAAATTTGGAGATTAATCCTTTGTTTATATATGCAAATTCATTTGTATATATTTTCACCCATTCTGAGGGTTGTCTTTTGTTTATGGTTTTCTTTGCTGTGTAAAAGCTTTGAAGTTTCATTAAGTCCCACTTGTTTATTTTTGTTTTTATTTCCATTTCTCTAGGAGGTGGGTCTAAAAGGATCTTGCTCTGATTTATGTCATAAAGTGTTCTGCCTATGTTTTCCTCTAAGAGTTTTATAGTGTCTAGCCTTACATTTAGGTCTTAATCCATTTTTAGTTTATTTTTGTGTATGGTGTTAGGGAGTGTTCTAATTTCATTCTTTTACATGTAGCTGTCCAGTTTTCCCAGCACCACTTATTGAATAGGCTGTATTTTCTCCACTGTCTATTCTTGCCTCATTTATCAAAATCAAGGTGACCATATGTGTGTGGGTTTATATCTGGGCTTTCTATCCTGTTCCTTTGATCTATCTTTCTGTTTTTGTGCCAGTATCATACTGTGTTGATTACTGTAGATTTGTAGTGTAGTCTGAAGTCAGGGAGCCTGATTCCTCCAGCTCTGTTTTTCTTTCACAAGATTGCTTTTGCTACTCAGGGTCTTTTGTGTTTCCATACAAATTGTGAAATATTTGGTTCGAGTTCTGTGAAAAATGCCAGTGGTAGATTGTTAGTGATTGCATTGAATCTGTAGCTTGCTTTGGGTAGTGTAGTCATTTTCAAAATGTTGATTCTTCCAACCCAAGAACATGATATATCTCTCCATCTATTTGTATCCTCTTTAATTTCTTTCATCAGTGTCTTACTGTTTTCTGCATACAGGTCTCATGTCTCTTTAGGTAGGTTTATTCCTAGGTGTTTTATTCTTTTTGTTGCAGTGGGAAATGGGAGTGTTTCCTTAATTTCTCTTTCGGATTTTTCATCATTCGTGTATAGGAATGCAACAGATTTCCGTGCATTAATTTTGTATCCTGCTACTTTACCAAATTCATTGATTAGGTCTAGTAGTTTTCTGGTAGCATCTTTAGGATTCTCTATGTATATTATCATGTTATCTGCAAACAGTGATAGTTTTATTTCTTCTTTTCCTATTTGGATTCCTTTTATTTCTTTTTCTTCTTTGATTGCTGCGGCTAAAACTTCCAAAACTATGTTGAATAATAGTGGTGAGAGTGGACAACCTTGTTTTCTTCCTGATCTTAGGAGAAATGTTTTCTGTTTTTCACCATTGAGAATGATATTGGCTGTGAGTTTGTCATATATGGCCTTTATTATGTTGAGGTAAGTTCCCTCTATGCCTACTTTCTGGAGGGTTTTTATCATAAATGGGTGTTGAATTTTATCAGAAGCTTTTTCTGCATCTATTGAAATGATCATATGGTTTTTCACCTTCAGTTTGTTAATATGTTTTATCACATTGATTTGCACATATTGAAGAATCCTTGCATTCCTGCGATAAACCCCACTTGATCATGGTGTATGATCCTTTTAATGTGCTGTTCAATGCTGTTTGCTAGTATTTTGTTGAGGATTTTTGCAACTATATTCATCAGTGATATTGGGCGGTAGCTTTCTTTTTTTGTATTATCTTTTTCTTGTTTTGGTATCAGGGTGATGGTGGCCTCATAGAATGAGTTTGGGAGTGTTCCTCCCTCTGCTATATTTTGGAAGAGTTTGAGAAGAATAGGTGTTAGCCCTATCTAAATGTTTGATAGAATTCTCCTGTGAAGCCATCAGGTCCAGGGCTTTTGTTTATTGAAAGACTTTTAATCACAGTCTCAATTTCAGTGCTTGTGATTGGTCTGTTTATTTTTTCTATCTCTTCTTGGTTCAGTCTCAGAAGGTTGTGGTTTTCTAAGAATTTGTCAGTTTCTTCCAGGTTTTCCATTTTATTGGCATAAAGTTGCTTGTAGTAATGTCTCATGATCCTTTTGTGTTTCTGCAGTGTCAGTTGTTACTTCTCCTTTTTCATTTCTAATTCTATTGATTTAAGTCTTCTCCCTTTTTTTCTTGATGAGTCTGGCTAATGGTTTATCAATTTTGTTTATCTTCTCAAAGAACCACCTTTTAGATTTACTGATCTTTGCTATTGTTTCCTTCATTTCTTTTTCATTTATTTCTGACCTGATCTTTATGATTTCTTTCCTTCTGCTAACTTCAGGGTTTTTCTGTTCTTCTTTCTCTAATTGCTTTAGGTGTAAGGTTAGCTTGCTTATTTGAGATTTTTCTTGTTTCTTGAGGTAGGATTGTATTGTTATAAACTTCCCTCTTGGAACTGCTTTTGCTGTGTCCCATAGGTTTTTGTTCATTGTGTTTTCATTTGTTTCTAGGTATTTTTTGATTTCCTCTTTGATTTCTTCATTGATCTCTTGGTTATTTAGTAGTGTATTGTTTAGCCTCCATGTATTTTTATTTCTTACAGATGTTTTCCTGTAATTGATATCTAGTCTCATAGCATTGTGGATGGAAAAGATGCTTGATACGTTTTCAATTTTCTTAAATTTACTAAGTCTTGATTTGTGACCCAAGATATGATCTATCCTGGAGAATTTTCCATGAGCACTTGAGAAGAAAATGTATTCTGTTTTTTTTGGTGGAATGTCCTATAAATATCAGTTAAGTCCATCTTGTTTGATGTATCATTTAAAGCTTGTGTTTTCTTATTTATTTTCATTTTAGATGATGTGTCCATTGGTGAAAGTGGGGTGTTAAAGTCCCCTACTATGATTGTGTTACTGTCGATTTCACATTTTATAGCTGTAAGCCTTTGCCTTATGTATTGAGGTGCTCCTATGTTGGGTGCATAAATATTTACAACTGTTATATCTTCCTTTTGGATTGATCCCTTGATCATTATGTAGTGTCCTTCTTTGTCTCTTCTAATAGTCTTTATTTTAAAGTCTATTTTGTCTGATATGAGAATTGCTACTCCAGCTTTCTTTTGGTTTACATTTGCATGGAATATCTTTTTCCATCCCCTCACTGTCAGTCTGTATGTTTCCCTAAGTCTGAAGTGGGTCTCCCATAGACAGCATATATATGGGTCGTGTTTTTGTATCCATTCAGCCCATGTATTTCTTTTGGTTGGAGCATTTAATCCATTTACAGATAAGGTAATTATCAGTATGTATGTTCCTATTGCCATTTTATTAATTGTTTTGGGTTTGTTATGGTAAGTCTTTTCCTTCTCTTGTGTTTCCTGCCTAGAGAAGTTCCTTTAGCATTTGTTGTAAAGCTGGTTTGGTGGTGCTGTATTCTCTTAGCTTTTGCTTATCTGTAAAGGTTTTAATTTGTCTATCAAATCTGAATGAGATCCTTGCTGGGTAGAGTAATCTTGGTTGTAGATTTTTCTCTTTCATCACTTTAAATATGTCCTGCCACTCCCTTCTTGCTTGCAGAATTTCTGTTGAAAGTTCAGCTGTTAACCTTATGGCAATTCCCTTGTATGTTATTTGTTGTTTTTCCCTTACTGCTCTTAATATTTTTTCTTTCTATTTAATTTTTGATAGTTTGATTAATATGTTTCTTGGTGTGTTTCTCCTTGGATTTATCCTGTATGGGACTCTCTGTGCTTCCTGACTTATTTCCTTTCCCATATTAGGGAAGTTTTCTACTATAATGTCTTCAAATATTTTCTCAGTCCCTTTCCTTTTCTTTTCTTCTTCTGGGACCCCTATAGTTCGAAAGCTGGTGTTGACCTAGAGGTCTCTGAGTCTGTCCTCAATTCTTCTCATTCTTTTTTCTTTATTCGGCTCTGCGGTATTTATTTCCAGTATTTTATCTTCCAGGTCACTTATCCGTTCTTCTGCCTCAGTTATTCTGCTATTGATTCCTTCTGTAGAATTTATCATTTCATTTATTGTGTTGTTCATCATCGTTTGTTTGCTCCTTAGTGCTTCTAGTTCCTTGTTAAAAGTTTTTTGTATTTTCTCCATTCTATTTCCAAGATTTTGGATCATTTTTTCTATCATTATTCTGAATTCTTTTTCAGATAGACTGCCTATTTTACCTTCAATTGTTTTGTCTGGTGGGTTTTTGCTTTGCTCCTTCATCTGCTGTCTTTCTTTGTCTTCTCATTTTGTTTACCTTAATGTGTTTGGGGTCCCCTTTTCTCAGGCTGCAGGTTCATAGTTCCTGTTGTTTTTGGTGTCTGCCCCTAGTGGCTAAGGTTGGTTCAGTGGGTTGCGTAGGCTTCCTGGCGGAGGAGACTGGTGCCTGTGTTATGGTAGATAAGGCTGGATCTTGTCTTTCTGGTGTGCAGAACCATGTCTGGTGGTGTGTTCTGGGTGTCTGTGACCTTATCATGATTTTAGGCAGCATCTCTGCTAATGGGTGGGGTTGTGTTCCTGTCATGCTAGTTTTTTGGCATAGGGTATCTAGCACTGTAGCTTGCTGGTCATTCAGGGAGCTGTGTCTCAGCATTGAGATGGAGATCTCTGGGAGAGCTTTTGCCCTTTTATATTTTGTGGAGCTGAGAGGTCTCTGGTGGACCAATGTTCTGAATTCAGCTCTCCCACCTGAGAGGCACAGGCCTGACACCCAGCCAGAGCACCAAGACCCTGTCAGCCCCATGGCTCAGCAGAAAAGGGAGAAATAAAAGAAGAAAGAATGGAAGAGAGGAAGGAAAGAAGGAAGGAAGAAAAGAAAAAGAAGTTAATAAAATTAAAAATTATTATTAAAAATAAAAATATTAAAAAGTAATTAAAAAAGAAAGGAAGAAGAGAGCAACCAAACCAAAAAGCAAATCCACCAATGATAACAAGAGCTAAAAACTATAGCAAAAAAAAAAAAAAAAAAAAAAGCAACAGACAGACAGACCCTAGGACAAATGTAAAAGCAAGCTATACAGGCAAAGTCACCCAAAGAAACATACACATACATACTCACAAAAAGTGAAAAAGGAAAAAATATATATCTTTTGGGAAGTCTGAGTCTTCTGCCAGCATTTAGTAGGTGTTCTGTAGGAATTGTTACACATATAAGTGTATTTCTTATGTATTTGTGGGGAGGAAGGTGATCTCCATGTCTTACTCCTTACTCCTCTGCCATCTTGAAGGTCTCTCTGGCTATTTTTAAAACATGAAGATGGAGTTGGATCCCTATCTCATGCCATAAACATAAATTCCATAAATCTAAAATGTTTTTAAAAACAAAGGAAGAGAAAGCCTTGCGCATTAAAATTACAGACGAAAATATATAGTGATACTGTTGTTATCTCTTTTGGTGCAGATCAGGGGCAGTTTGTTGGTATAACTCTGTAATGTATGAGCCTGTATGTTGTTTGCACATAACTTGTTTGGCCACATTGCTGTAAATCACCAGTAGGGTGATCAATATGCTGAGACTGAGAGATTTCACAAGGCACAGCATTTCAGTGTTAATTAGCTAAGAAAAGAGAAAGAAAAAACAATAACACATTATTTTGTTTCTGACACATAACGTAGCAGGTGATTGAGCTGGCATACCCCTGTGATCTATTACAGCATGTAGTCCTCTAAAGATATTGGAGAGTTTAAAAATGGAACATTGTTTAAGGAATCAGAATAGCTTCCTTTTAATTGTTTATCTAAAATTCTAGGAATGTCATGTGTATGTGTGAGAGAGAGATAGAGAGAGAGATTGAGAGATCTATCAGAATTGCTGGGTCCAACATTCTGAGAGATATTTGGAATGCTAGTTTGAAGAATAATTAGTGCTTTCACTCCTGTTTTTTTCTCACTATGCGCTCATGAAAGACATTCTGTTAACTGGAAATTGAGGCATCTGGTTACTAACATTAGTCTTTTAAAAGAAATTTTAACTTAATATATTTTTCTCAAATCTTTTATATATATATATTTTTTAATTTGTTATACTCTTAACCTTCACCAGATTTGGAAATAAAAATATATCTGATTTAAATTTAAACATATATGAAAGTTTACATTTTCATGTAAGATTCTGATATTTTGAAACAATATTATTAATCTTATGTTTGCCACATGAAATATTCCGAGACTACCAATGTGCAATGCAAGAAATAAAAGCAATAGCATAGTACACTTCAGATACATTGACCTAACAGTAAACTACAAAGTTGCTACCATTAATATAATAATGATTTAGTGCTGTAGTAGAACTATTAGCAATAGTGTGATTTCTCATACAACCAACAACCATTGTGAGAGGGCAATAAGACACTAATTGTAATTTTGCTGGAAACATAAGTGTACATTAAAACTAGCCTGAGTAAACCAGCATAGGTTGCCACACTAGAAATAGAGGAGATGTTACTTTTTTACAGTCTGCTAATCATGAGAAAACATTTTTGGGGGAATATTGGGCGTATCTGATGGGTAAAACATTGGGGTTAGTCAGGAGTGACTTCCTCCCAAAATGGATTTTGATCTAAGCTCCTTCAGTATTTCTACCAGGATGGGGGAGCAACCATAGAAATTATGAAAACTAAGTCACATGATGTATTGATGGATAATGAGGGAATGTTGCTGGCTAGAATCTCACTCTCCTGAATGATACTTAATTTCTGAGCTATACATGAAGGAAATCAACAAAATATAGACTTCAACTCACTCTCATTTACATAGGAAAGTTCCAAAATGGCTTACACAAAAATTGGAGAATTCTCACAATTGAAAAGCCCAAGGGTAGATCAGGATTTTCATGTAGGCAAAAATGGGGGTCAAATGAGGTCACAAAGATCCATGTCTTGATTCCTCCTCTTTTGAGTTAATTCTATTTTCAGAGGCTCAGCACAGTGCCCTCTAATTTTCTACACCTTACAGTCTAAATCAATGAAGAAAAGCAAATATACATTTCAGCAAAGACTTGAGTTTTTCAAATTCCTTTTAACTTGCTTCGAATGGCCTACCTATTGTGAAGTCTGAGTGAAAGAAGTATACAATTGGCATAACTCTATACCTATTGCTTCCATTGAAACCAGCTTACACAAAGCTACTTACACTTAGATTCAGAGAGGAATGCTCTCCAAACCAAATCAGGGTCTGTTCCAGAAATAGAGTCAATGACAAATAAAAAACAGTGTGCACTACCATTAGCTTCTCTCTTCTTTCAGTTTCCATTTCTTTTCCTTATTCATATCAAAATTCTCTCTATGTTTTTATTTTCTTCCTACTACTTTGTTAACTCTGCTATTGTATGTAATGCACAATTAATCCACTGATTGCACCATGGTGGAAAGGTAATGTAGAGGGTAGGAATAGCCTCTGGAGTTCACCAAGATGGTACTTGAAACAAAAATCCTCTTACTAGCTGTGTGACCAGCAACAATCAGTCATCTCTCTGTGTCTTCTTTCATCTGAAAAATGGAAACATTCTTGATTGTTTAAAAAGTTATTGTGAGGACTAGAAAGAATCTATATAAGGGAGAAAGCTTGGTGTCCTAAGCGACCAAATGGCTAAGAAGGTGTCAGCAGGGCTCTTCCTGAAGAGGGAGCAGTACTCCTTCTTACAGGATTTTAAGAAACCAAATATCAATCATGAAAGAAAGCATTTTTAAGAATCTGTACATTTTGCACTTGTGACACACTTCAAAGAAAGACCCTTATGTTAAAAAAGACTGTTAAGCGGGCTTCCCTGGTGGCGCAGTGGTTGAGAGTCCGCCTGCCGATGCAGGGGACACGGGTTCATGCCCCGGTCTGGGAAGATCCCACATGCCGTGGACCGGCTGGGCCCGTGAGCCATGGCCGCTGAGCCTGCGCGTCCGGAGCCTGTGCTCCGCAACGGGAGAGGCCACAACAGTGAGAGGCCCGCGTACGGCAAAAAAAAAAAAAAAAACCCACATAATCTTACTAGTTATCTGCCCACCAACCCAAAACCCACAGGTGGTGAGGGTGGTAGGGATTCTATGAGCCTTGGCTCCTTATAAACGTCTGCTTTCCAGGGACCAGAAGATGTCAGCTTCCAAAGGAGTGACTTATAACTGCTTTAATTGAGCGTTCTGAGTACTCTAGGTTTATGTTCCCTCAGTCATTTGTTATAATTTATTAAATAATCTTTAAAAAATAGTATTTAACACTGAGTGAATCAGAATGTATCATGACTTTTGTTTTTTACTGTAATTAAGTTTTGGAGGCAGATTAAAAAAAATTTTTTTGTATCTCTTCATGCCTTGCATTGATTCTTGAAATTCTACTTTTTAACATAGGTTCTGAATAGTTTTCTTGCTTGGAAATAAGATCTGAGAATATCTGAGGTGTCTGTTCTTTCAACTACTCCATCCAGAGAAAGAACAAAGGGAAGTTTTCAAAACAGAAAGAAAACCATATCTTCTTTATCCATTCATCTGTCTATGGACGTTTAGGTTGCTTCCATGTCCTGGCTATTGTAAATAGCACTGCAGTGAACATTGGGGTGAATGTATCTTTTTGAATTATGGTTTTCTCCAGATATATGCTCAGGAGTGAGATTGCTGGGTCATATGGGAGTTCTATTTCTAGTTTTTTTAAGGAACCTCTGCACTGTTCTCCATAGTGTCTGTATCAATTTACATTCCCACCAAGAATCCAAGGGTGTTCCCTTTTCTCCACACCCTCTCCAGCATTTATTGTTTGTACTTTTTTTTTGATGATGGCCATTCTGACTGGTGTGAGGTGATACTTCATTGTAATTTTGATCTGCATTTCTTTAATAATTAGTGATGTTGAGCATCTTTTCATGTGCCTCTTAGCCATCTATATGTCTTCTTTGGAGAAATGTCTATTTAGGTCTTCCACCCATTGTTTGATTGGGTTGTTTGTTTTTTTGATATTGAGCTCCATGAGCAGTTTGTATATTTTGGAAATTAATCCCTTGTCAGTTGCTTCATTTGCAAATATTTTCTCCCATTCTGAGGGCTGTCCTTTCATCTCATTTGTGGTTTTCTTTGCTGTGCAAAAGCTTTTAAGTTTAATTAGGTCCCATTTGTTTATTTTTGTTTTAATTTTCATTCTAGGAGGTGGGTCAAAAAAGAGCTTGCTATGATTTATGGCAAAGAGTGTTCTTCCTATGTTTTCCTCCGAGTTTTATAGTGTCTGGTCTTACATTTATGGAATATTACTCAGTCATAATATGGAACAAAATTGGGTCATTTGTAGAGACGTGGATGGACCGAGAGTCTGTAATATCGAGTGAAGTAAGTCAGAAAGAGAAAATCAAATATCATATATAAACACATATATGTGGGATCTAGAAAAATGGTACAGATGAACCTATTTGCAGGGCAGGAATAGAGATGCAGACATAGAGAATGGACGTGTGGACACATGGGAGGGGAGGGGAGTGGGATGAATTGGGAGATTAGGATTGACGTATGTGCACTGCCATGTGTAAAACAGTTAGTGGGAACCTGCTGTATAGTGCAGGGAGCTCAGCTTGGTGCTCTGGTGTGACTTATATGGGTGGGATTGGGGGGGTGGCAGGGAGGTCCTAGAGGGAGGGGATGTATGTATACATATAGCTGATTTACTTCACTGTACAGCAGAAACTAACACAACATTGTAAAGCAACTATACCCCAACAACAACAACAACAAAAAGCAAACAGAAAACTAGTTTCTGTAGGAAATCTTTTGGCGTTGTAATTCCAAAAAGTATTGGTAAGATTTAATCCAAGGATAGGTATTTGCAAAGAGAAGTAAAATATTGTGGGAGTTAGAAAGTTTTAAGTTTGAGTTCACTGATTTGCTTATTCTTCAGCTCTGTGACATTTAACAGTAAAATTGCTTTATTTTTCTAAACCTTAGTTTCCCTACTATGTAAAATTTGGATGTCATAGTACCTACATATCATAGAGTTGTAAAAGTTAAAGAAGGTGATTCATGCACAACACAACTACCACAGTCTGAGGGCTCAATAAACAACTTCTGTTACCATACTATTAAAAGATACACAGTGATGCTCTGCAGTAAATTTGGGTGTCTATGAAAAGGTGTACATTTATGACTGAGTTTATTCTCTGAAGTGAGGATCTCTTCAGCCTTTCAAAACTTGGTACTTTCTGGAGCTCTTAACTGGAACTTGTAAACCTTTAACTGATCCCTCTCCATGGCAATCCTTGATTAATACGAATTTATACTGGCGAAGTATAAATAGAATGATATCATTGGTAGTCTTTTTAAATAATTGCTAATTGGAGACAACAATGCATTCATAAGTGTTAAAAGGCTCAAGGATAAAGAATTTCCAAACTACCAATAATTCTTCCTAGATTCAAGGGCAGAAAGGTACATTTTTATATTTAAATATATTACATTTTATCAACCAACTCATTTTTAGAGCCATAGCAAATAACAGAGGATTTTAAAAATGAGAGGCTTTGGGTAGAACTCAGTTGGCTGCAATTGAGGAGAACCCTTAATATTTTTAGACATAGATCTCATCTTTATCTCAAGTTATACTCTTTAGTGAACATCAGATTTCTTTCTAAAGGTACTGAAATATCCAATCTATTTACTCTTTGAAGAAATATGTATCTCTATTCAATGAGAAAGATATTGGAAAGATCATGGCCCCTAACTATCTCACCCAACAGTTGTTTAGACCAGGAAGTTGATTCTGGGTTGACAGAAAAGTCTACAGATATCTAAGCAGGGAAGCCTTCACTTTTTGACATTTCCCACTGCTGTTCCTAAAGTTGATTCCCTATGACTTACAGTCCACCACAGGCAAGCCAAATATCTTCTTGTTGCTTTATTTTCCTCATCTTTAAAATTAGAATAATAGGACTTACCACTTAGCACATCAGATTTCTTTCCAAAATTTCTTTCCAAAATGTTAAGGACTTACCATTGTTGTCAGGACTGTGTGTGTGTGTGTGTGTGTGTGTGTGTGTGTGTATGTATATAAAATACATAAATATGAAATTAATATACTTACTGATACATCAGAAGATTTCAGTAAATAATAATATTGCTAGAATAGTAAGAAGAACAATCAGTAATCCAGGAATCAGCTACCACCCTAAGGCTGAGGACACAAATGGAAATGGGAGGAATTATAGAATTTGGAAGCTTAGAAGACAAGCTCTGCAGAGCTGACACTCATCCCTTTGAAAGGGGAAGTGTCTTGATGTTTTGCAGATTCTAGAAGGAGCCCTGAGGAACTAGAATCCAGACAGATCTTTGAGGAGGATGGTCGGGGTGTGCTGGTGCCAGTATTTTACAGGGGGTTGGCAAGACCGATTTTGTGAGTGTTGGGAAAAAATGTTAATTAGGTTAAATGGGGACTATTGGGAGGAACTAGGAGCTATTGTAAGCATAGTTAGGTGGAGGGCCATAGGTAGGGACAGAAAGCAAGCAAGGAGAGTGCCCTTTTGTCTCTTTCAGCCTTGCCTTCTCCCTCCCCCTCCCTCCTCAAGAGATGGAGTCAACAAGTGAGCAAAAATGTGGTTTATGGAGTTCCAACTCCAGCATTACAAAGAAACGTATAAACAGTGTAGGTGAAGCAGAACAGCAATAGGTTAGTTACTGGCACATTCTTTATTAGCCTTGGGTCTGTAATAGAAAAGAGTGTGCATCTTTGTTGTTATTCCCAACTGATTTTTAGTGACTCTCATTGAGATAAATTCTGAAATTATATCTGTACTCAGAAGGAAGAAGTGTTTTAAAAATTGTCAATATCTGCCATGGGTGATGGAAGGGTGAGAAGCATGTTTTTTACTTGCTGCCCCTACTCCAGCAGCAAATCCTGGTGAAAGTACATCCCTGTGGCTGCTTTTTCACTCACTCTGTTCCAGAGATAGTTAATGATGATGCTGAGTAACTTCAGGTATCGATAGTTCCCAGTAGCTACTTCAAAAGTGACAGCAGCCCCTGGCAAAAATGGCTTCCAGAAACTGCATCCATTGGTAGTTTTCATCGCTTCAAAAATTCTCTATCCCCAAGTCAGCAAATGGCTCAGCTGTAGACTCAGTATTACCTGTAGGAAGGAACTCATTTTACATTGTTAGTTGAACTTTCTAGTGACACCTGTGATACCATCAAACCTTTCAAGGAAACTAAAAGCAGTTGATCTTAGAATTTTCTGTTTGGTGGGAAGAGGGGTGACAAAACCCTTAATGTATTGAAGGGGTAGCACAGAAAAACTAACCTTTTTTTATACCACATAGGGACACTGAAAAGCACACAAACAAACCTATCTATTAAAATTATTGTTGCATAAAAAGCAAAAATGCATTTTTCCACCAAAAAAGTTGGGAAATCATAATCTAAAAAGGAAGGAGAGATCTTTCAGTTAATATTTTTAGCTTTGTAACTCATTTGATAATCTTTATTTTTCCCACATTTCCATGTATTGGTGAAATTTCATCAATGAGCATCAGTAGTATGTGGACCAACACTAGAGAATAGCTATGTCCAAACAAAAGTTCATGATATTTTTCTGCCAAACACACACCATGGATTTCAAACCTCCATTAGTGTTCCTGGAATACCTTAAACTCCACATTCTTCTTTAGTTTGCAAGAAAGTCTCTGGGAGGAAAAGTAAATGAGAATAATGTTGTAACTTAAGATTATAATATTTTTAAAATAATAAATCATTATCAAAATTTCCTGCCACTATCCTTGAGGCTTTGTTTTCTTGTTGTTGTTTTAACTGCAAGTAATAGAAAGACAATTCAAGTTGGCTCACATGACTAAAGCAGCAGTAGGGCTGGTTCAGGCATGGCTAAAATTAATGACTTAAATCATCCTTAAATGAGCACTCTACTCATCTTTAGGTTCTGTACAATTCTGGTGTCTGATGGTTAATTTTATGTGTCAACTTGACTAGGCCACAGGGTGCTCAGATTTTTGATCAAACATTAGTCTAGGTGTTTCTTTGAGGATTTTTTTGAAATGAGTTTAAAATTTAAATTGATAGACAAAGTAAAGCAGATTTTGCTTCCTAATGTGGTGGGTCTCACCCAATCAGTTGAAGGCCTGAATAAAATGAAAGGGCTGAGGAAGAAGGAATTCCTCCTGCCTGTCTGCCTTTGAGCTGGGATTTTGATTTTTTTTCCTACCTTTGGAGTCAAATGGAAATGTGGGCTCTTCCTTGATCTTAAGCCTGATGGCCTTTGGACCGGGAATACACCATTGGCTCTTTAGGTTCTCAGGCTTTCAGACTCAGATTGGATCAATCAGGACCATCAGTTTTCCTGGGTCTCCAGCTTGCTGACTGAAGATCTTGGGACTTGTTAGCCACATATTCCTTAAACCTTTCTTTCTTCCTTTCTTTCTCTCTCTCTCCCTCTCTCCCTTCCTTCCATTCTTCCTCCCTTCCGCCCCCAACACTCTATTGGTTCTGATTCCCAGGAAAACCCTGATTAATTAATACATACCCACTTCATTTTTAGGGAGTAGTGTGGTCCTCTTCACATGACATGGCAAAAATGGCTTTATCTAGCAGGAAGAGTAATACTTTCCTGAAATCTTTTCTTTGGGCAATGTTCACTGGTTGAACTTGGATAACATGTCTACTGAGCAATCAGTTACTGTGGGTATTAATATGAAATACACGGCATCAATCCGACCCATAGGTCATTTGTCAACCTCTGGACCGGGAGGATGTATTCTACTTGTGAGAACCTCTTAAATACAGGAATAGTGACTTCTTGAAGGATAATTGGGATAAGTTATTATCAGCTGCTTCAACAGTGATGAATAACAGACCACTTGCAACACACTTCACAATTAATCATGATTTACTGGTTGTTAAATCAACATTGTTGGCCCATATGATATTGCACCACTTGGATATCTACACATACATTTATTTTTAACCTACTAGGGTAACGCACAGAGTCACTGACTTTCCTTTGTTTTAGGGTTTCTTTCCACTTTTCTCCTTGTAAATAACCTTGCGGTCCACTCAGAGTTTTGAAATGAATAACCTAGCTTTTTTTTTTTTTTTTTTTTGCTTGATTACATAAAGTCACATAGCTAGGAGGGCCAAATAATTTTTTATAGATCCTGTATGGCTCTGTTTTCTGTGTCAAAATTCATAACATACTATCACCTGATAAGTATAGATGTATTTGTGGAAACAGGGCAGAAAACTTTAAAATGAAAGCTTCCCTGATAACCTATAATGGGTCATTTGAGTGTCCAAGCAAAAAAGAGGTGGGTTTTTATGAATTAAATTCAAATAACAACCTTTTATGTCAGATAATTCCCCAAGTAGTTGTGCTAACTGAATCATTGTCATTGACAATGGTTAGAACAGTGCTCCTAAAATAGTTACATGTAAAACAAATCATATTTAGCCTAATGTCATTTCATCTATGTTATATGTCAGAACTTTTTTAGGCTAAATAATATTCCATTGTATAACATGTATATACTATATTTTAAAAACAGACTTATTGAGGTATAATTGAGATACAAAACTGCACATGTTTAATGTGTACAATTTGATGAGTTTGGACATATACATCCATGAAATCATCACCACAATCAAGGTAACAGACATGTCCATCACCTCTAAAAGTTTCCATGTCAGTCACAAAAGGATAAATACTCTATGATTCTACTTACACAAGGTACTTAGAGTAGTCAAATTCATAGAGACAGAAAGTAGAATAGTGGTTGCCAGAGGCTGGGGAAAGGGAGTGGAAAGTTTTTGTTTAATGGATACAGAGTTTCAATTTGGGAAGATGAAAAAAAATCTGAAGATGGATGGTGGTGAAGTTTGCATGAATATGTGTATGTAATCAATGCCACTGAACTATACATATAGAAATGGCTAAAATGGTAATTCTTGTTATATTTTACCACAATAAAAAATACTAAAACTATTATATTTTAAGTATACTATGGAGTTGACAGTCCTTTAGCAAATAGAAACATTCCATTTTAAACTTCTTGTCCAAAGAATTTTAAATGTGTGAGAGTTGTAATAATTTCCAGAAGGTACTACATATTAGGTTACCTTGAAAGGCTTTGTTTTTAAAAACAATCCAAGGCGATATATGAAACATGGTACTTGTATCTCCACTGTGACAACTAACAGATAAACAAGACGTTATCTTAAAATAAGATATCTTCTAAGCAATTTTATGCTGTAAGAACTGCAATCTGTTATATTCAGCCTTAAAAGACGTGCACTAAAATGAATTTCTTCCTCTAAAATTTATCATAATCTCCATATCATAGTCATCAATTTTAGAGAATTATGAAGCATTTGACATATGTTTGATATCTTATGAAATCAATAGGTACATTCTAATAAATGTTAGATTCTTAAGAGGGTGCCTTATAATTGTAATTACTCACTGGAATGCCAATTACAAAGAAAAATATAATATTTCAAGAAGGGAATATAATTTCTAGGAATAAACACTAGTTTATCAGGCCCTTCAATTTGTAGAATTGGATGGTGGAAAATATTTGCCCTTTCTACATCTTTTTGATTATGCATCCCCTAACAGTGGATAAAAAGCTTTTAATGATAATTTTGTCTGGGAACCTAGAATCAAATCTCAATATCTTTTACTGACATTATGACATTTAAAAAATTCAAAAGAAATGTTCTGTGTCTTGACAATGTCAAATGAGATATTAGTGTGCTGTTCCACTGTAGTTTTACAAGATGTTACCATTGGGGAAACTGGGTGAAGGGTGCACTGGATCTCTATATCATTTCTTATAACTGCCTGTGAATCCAAGTTATCTCAAAATAAAACTTTTAATTTAAAAGAAAAGAAACTTATATAAACAACTGTACTGAAGTCCAAGTCCATCTATAAAAACTCAATTTGAAACTTGCAGTACAATTATTGAGGAACCATGAGTCTTACAGAATTGCATAGCGATTGATAGCAAAATTAATCAGAATCTAGTGTTCCTGGCCTCTCTCTCTTCCTTCTGCAAGTGTTTGATAGTGTGAATTAGGGAAACATGCTGTTTATAGAATAGAGACAGAAGAATTTCACAATTATTACAAGTTGGTTTGCAGTTTGAATTTTTTTCTTTTAATTTTTAAGAAAAAAAATTATTTTACTTTCCTGATCAGCAAGTGGTAAAAATTGATAGTGCTGATATCTTAATATTTTTTTGAAAAGAAAAGTTTTAAAAGGAGGAAGATAGGTAGCTGGAAAGAATTTAAGTTGAATAACTTTGATTTAACCTGGTGTCTGAGAAATAGTTACTCCTTTTACTTAGGTAATTGGCTTACATAGTAAAAGAAGAGGTGGGCTTGGGCTTGGGCTTTCTCTAGTTGCGGGAGCAGGGGCCACTCTTCATCGCAGTGTGCGGGCCTCTTACTGTCGCGGCCTCTCTTGTTGCAGAGCACAGGCTCCAGATGTGCAGGCTCAGTAGTTGTGGCGCACGGGCTTAGTTGCTCCGCGGCATGTGGGATCCTCCCAGACAAGGGCTCGAACCCGTGTCTCCTGAATTAGCAGGCAGATTCTCAACCACTGCGCCACCAGGGAAGCCCAAGAATGTGTATACCTTAATGGTAGATACAGAGAAGGAGGACATAGGTAATTTTACATTCTAAGTCAGGTTTAATTTTTGTGTAGTCATTTTATTCACTAGATATTGGTATAATTTTGTTTCCACACATGTAAAAATAAAATATCTCAAATGGCAGGGTTACTAACTTTCCTTAGAGCCTACATATGAAATAAGTATCTCCATGCTAGAAAAGTATTTGAACCTCATAATGGCAGAGATTATGTCTTTGACCAGATTTTGTTATGTGTTACATAAGACCCACTTGATCAGGCCAAAATTCTGGACCCTCCCCTCACTCAACAAAGAATTCTGAGGGAAGGACAATCCTTCCAAAGAAAGTGAGATGATAATAAATTTAAGTCCAGTGAGAGGTGAGGGACAGTTAGTACACATGTAATAATACTATATTCCAAAAATTTTATTATGTCTAAAATTTGTAAATGATAGAATACTATTTAAATACCTATTTAATAAAAATTATTTTCTTTCATAAGTAAAAAGACTTAAAAGAAATACTTAGCTTCAAAAATTATAAAATCATTTTTAAACTAATTGTCATGCAACCTGTCCTTAACTAGTTCTACAGGAAATATTATATAAAAATAATTATAATGCCCTGTATATATTTATAGTACAAAATAACATTTGGATTCATGTAGGGTCCTTAAATTTTAGCCCTCTAAAATTTTAAAAATGTTTGTACTCTCAAATAATTATTGTCAATAAATTAAAAATTGTCCTTAAATACTGACATATGAAAAAGGTTAATGATTAAGGTCCTGTTAACCAGGACTTATATGCAGACAAATGCACAGCCTGATATAATTATGATTCAAGGTCCCAATTTTGTCCTAATGTATAACTAAGGCCCACAATACAGTAACACCATAAATAGAAAAGAATCATCAATTAGTATGTTTTAATAAGAGCATGCAAATTAAACACACCGTTTAAATGGAACTCAGTAAATTACTGTGGAAAACCCATTTGTTTAATGCTTGTAAGATAGAGTCTGGTTAGCTCAATATTGTCAACTATTAATATCTTACACAAAATTAGTATAAAATACCACTTAGAAACTAATTACTAGAATAGAAAGCATGTTATTTTATGAAATATGTTACCATTTTTGTTTTCTATCTTGTTTTTGTAAATACATTTTAGAAACCTCATCCTATCAGGTTTCTCTGGTTCAAAGACTAGCTACCAAGAAACTATGATATAAAACATTTTTGAAACCATTCTTTCAAAATGATTTTAAACTTTCAGTATTAAAAATAAAGGCAAACAATTATTTAAATGTGCTTACCAAAATCAGTGAATCATACAGCATAGAATTTGAGACTATTTTTGTTTACAGCATGGTTTTAACCTGTCTTATTCTCATTGCCTGAACTGCTCTTTCTCTTAGATGTCTATCACCTTCACATACTTGAGGCCTCAGCTTAAATATCACTTCACCAGACTACTCCGCCTTGCCATATTATCTGAAGGAAGTCCCAGTTCCCAACTGGAATCTCTATCTTAGGCCCTAGTACCATCTCTTAAAAGCCAGTTTCCTTCAAAGTTTATAAATTGTGGGTTCTCTATTTTTTTCTGACAGAGTGTGTTTCCCCCCACTAGATAAGTACTCAAGAATGATTACACAATAATGTTCCATTAGCATCCAAGCAACAAAATGTTCCCCGTGGGCTAATATAAATCTGGAACAGAATAATTTCCATATGAATGTTTACTGAAAACAAATTAAAAAAATTTAAATACCTGGAAAGGGTAGAGAGAGGCCTCTTATCAGTACTATAAGACAGAGTGAGAAAAACTTGAATAATTTGCCCATTTGTTTATGATGTAATTAGTCTTATTTATCCACAGGGATTTTTGGTATTTTAAGGAAGTAAACCCTGGAACTGAAATATGGGTTGTACATATTTTTTGTAGCATGGCATTTGATTTACTTTCAAGATGTTTTACCCATGAAGCCAATTTTATAAATGTGCACCCAAATTTACAATCTGTTATTTTATGCTTTCTTTGTGCTTTTGTTGTTGTTGACATATTAGAAAAACATCTTCACATCCCATTTATGACAGGTAAATCTTACCAAGTTGTTGCAGTCTATTAATTTCTGTGGGTGCAAACTCAGAACAATGCTTAGTTTATAGCAGGTACTTAATAAATCACTGCTGAATGGATCAACAAGTGAATAAATGCATGAATGAATGCACTTGCCTCTTAACTGTTCTCCCTTTTTATAATAAATTTGCTTTTCTGCTAATAGCTTAATTTCCTTGTTCAATACTGATCGATCTCTTATCGGAAGCAATCAACTTAAAATCTTCCATCTCACAGTTATAGGATCCAGGTTCTTGGGGCATTGCAGATAGGCCTTTTATGATCTGTCCCCCAAACTTTCTACAACCTGTACAGCTGGAGTGAAACCATATTATTTGAGAATTATTAAATAGGTCTCAAATTTTCCTGGCTTTGGTATTTATTGATTCTGATTTCCTCTTTCTTTACTGCTCGTGTAAATCTTACCATCTGCCAAAGTCGTGTCCGACATCTCAGTGTTCTTTGAAGTCATCTCAGGACTTCTTCCTGACCATTTCCCTCCCTGATTCTCTTCAGCGGTCAACAGTGTTCTGATTATTTATTGTAGTCTGCCTTAAATTATAAATATATGTGGGCAAGAGCCTACTGATCTCCTCAACTGGTAAACTCTCCAAGAACAGGGATTTGTGTCTCTGATTCTTTGTATCTTAGCTGAGCTTTAGATATTTGAGGGATTTTGACTGGCAATATCTAATTCAAATTGGTAGCACTTTTCATATCTAATAACAAACTAAAATGTACCGTCTAAAAATAACAATAGCAAGGATCAATTTTAAAGTAGATTTAATGTCATGGTAGTCAAGAGTAGTTTCACGGTAATATTCCATTAGCAAAGATTTGAGAATACAATTCTACTTTTCTAACAAAGATCAAAATATTTGTCTGTAAAATTGGTTGTTAAGGTTTCCATGATGAGGTGGCAAATTATAGTGCAAAGTGTGAAAGAAGAAAATATTGAATGTAATAATTCATACTTTTGCACCCATCAACACCTTACATCAAAATCAATTTCAGATGTATTAAACAATTTGGTATAAACTTTTCTAATATAAAAATAAATAGAAGTGAACATCAGATTTCTGTACTAAATAAGTTTTTAGTTTGAAGGAAGAAAATGAATGCAAATATTTTCAGTGTATAATCATTTAACATCTATGTCAAATCCTATAAGATGAAGGTGTAGGGGAGGCAAATTTTTGCATCTACCCTCTTTGGGTTATTCTCCTTGGTAAAAACTTACATGCCTTTATAGTAGGTTGAACAAAGAGAGGCATGTGTGGAAAAGTAACTAAACCATGTGGAGAGGCTAAAGGAAGATAAGAATTATTTTTTTCAAATTATACACTTTATTTTTTTCTGAGTTATTCAGTAGCTTTTCGGTTTTTTAAAATTTTATTTTTATATTAGAGTATAGTTGATTTACAATGTTATGTTAGTTTCAGGTGTACAGCAAAGTGATTCAGTTATACATACATACATTATTTTTCAGGTCCTTTTCCCATATAGGTTATTACAGAATATTTTGTAGAGTTCCCTATTATATACAGTAGGTCCTTGTTATCTATTTTATATATAGTAGTGTGTATATGTTAGTCCTAAACTCCTAATTTAGGAGATAAGAATTATTTTAACAAGGTCATCTTGTATAGAATTCTCTTGGTCTCAACTTCTCTCTCGTTGATAATAAGAATGTTACATTCTTATTATGTAACATTCTTATGGAAAGGAAGAATGTTTTTCACGTGGGAATTTTGTCTCTTGCGTTTAAGAAAAAGAAGAAAGATTAGAGTGTTCTTATATTTGCAGTTTTCCTTAGTGCCTTTAGCTCAAAAGTGGCATATTTTGAGGTGGTGTATTCTGCCACCTTCAAAGGCATGCTATGAAATGAGAAAACGAATTTCCAAAAAAGAATATAACCAATATAATATGGTTAGTGCATAAAAAAGTTATAAAATAGATAAAAGCAATGGATAGAAGACAATTTTAAGAAGGAATCTAAAAAAAGAAAAAATGGTTCTGACAAACCTAGAGGCAGGACATGAATAAAGACACAGACGTAGAGCATGGACTTGAGGACATGGGGAGGGGGAAGGGTAAGCTGGGACGAAGTGAGAGAATAACACTGACATATAAACACTACCAAATATAAAACAGCTAGTGAGAAGCAGCTGCATAGCACAGGGAGATCAGCTCAGTGCTTTACCACCTAGAGGGGTGGGGTAAGGAGGGTGGGAGGGAGACGCAAGAGGGAGGGGATATGGGGATATCCGTATGCGTATAGCTGATTCACTTTGTTATACAGCAGAAGCTAACACAACACTGTAAAGCAATTATACTCCAATGAAGATGTTAAAGGAAAAAAGAAAATAAAACAAGCTAATTAAAACCTTCAACTACTTATGTATTTTAAAAGTACAAATTTAAAAATATCATAAGTTTTTTTTTAAAGATAAACTGAGGAATATTAAATTTTTAAAAAATTTATTTGAGCATTTATTGATTCACATAGGGCAACAACAAACTGGAAATGGTTAGGAACATTCCGCTAACAGGAGCTTGAGGAGAGAATTTTATGGAGGAAAGACATATGCAGAGTAAGGACATTATTGATTTGCTATAGCTTAAAACCTCATTGGCCATTTGTGATTTGTTATCCTTAGCATTTTGATTTTGTAACCTTGAGGCATTTGCAGGCTTAGATTTTGGTTTGCTTATAGGCTGCCTCAGCATTAGAGCCATATCAGTCTCAGTCTAATGGCTTCCTTGTTTAATTAATTTAACAATTTTCACCTATGAATTTAACTATGCTTTTTTATGAGACTAGCTAAATCTAGGAAGGCTGGAAAACAATGCATGACATGTAAGTTATCACAGTTGTTTAAGATATTCATATATCCAGTCTCCTTCACCGATATCACTTTACCTACAAATAGTCATACACATACTCAAACATGATCCTTCTAACACAGAAGCAAACTTGATGCCTATATATTGTCATCTTACCCCCATGACATAAAATATATTATAGTTCACTAAGGTCTTACTAGAGTTTTGCCAATTTAAATACAGAGATTCATTGGACCACTGGAGATAAAGAAAAACATTAAAAAGGTAGCTAGGAATTCGACAGTGGTTTTTTTGTTGTTGTTTGGGGGGTTTTTTTGTTTGTTTTTTCTTTGCCAGTTATAAAGCATAATCAGTTATCTACAGGAATTCTTACTTTTCCCCAGTATTTGTCAAATGTAATTATATGGCTGTTTGTATGATAAAGTATGAACTGGAATCTGAGTGAAAGTAAGCAGCTACTGGTCTTTGCAATATGTCTCAGCTGACTTGCTTAAGTTTGCATAAGATAAATCTTTTTTGTAGATCTTTGTGTTTAAAAGGCTTCTGGAACTGTGAAGTTGTTTCCATCTTGCAAAAAACAATGCCTCTTTCTAATAAAAGCTCTCTCAAGCAAAGGCAATCTAAAAGAAAAATGTCTTTTAATAATATGTATGTTTAAATCCTGCCTTTGTTTTAATATACATAAACTTGATTTCTCCTTCTTGCACCTTTGAATATTTTCTTACATCCTAATTATACCATAAATATTCTATAAAATGTAATTTAAAAACTGGTGTGTTCTGTGTGAGCTCTCTCAGCAGGAAAAAGTAACGACGAGATGCACACTCTTGAACCATGCCAAAAATAATTTCATGGAGTTATTGTAGCATGCTGAGTATTCAGAGGCCTTTTAGATTTCAAACTGGTATTGTAATGATTTATAATATCCAAATGCTCTGAAGTGGCCATTCATTGAACATCTTGTTATGCAAAATAGTCACTAAGCTTTCTGAAAAATCATATACTAATCACTTTGGTCACAAACATAACCCTGTTCACTTAGCAGCTGTTTCTAGGATTTTATGCCTATCTTTGACTAAGTTAAAACTATAAAAAAAAAAATTAAAAACCATGCCTTCATTTGAACATATTTGTGTTCCGATTTTGAAAGGAAAAAGATCAGAATATTTTGATTAGATGTGTACTTAGGTTTAAAAATGACCTTGATAAATATAGTGACTAAAAATTTCTTTTTTTTTAAGAATTTCTTTTCATAAAAAGTATTTTTTTGTCCATTCAACTTCTCTATTATACACTGGTATTTTTTCTGAAAAATAAATTTATTCTTCTGATTAACAATATCTATTTTATATTTCTTAAGTCACTAAAAATACATTTTTCTAAGGGCTTTTATGGAAAATAAGTGCAATATTTTAGATTTTTTTTGAGAATCTCTAGATTTTTAATCAGATAAATGGTCATGAAACCCATTCTATGACAACCAGGAAGAATTTATGTTATCTTCTCTAAAAGGTTTGATGTGTAATATTCAAAATAGTTCTCCAAATTAAATGACTTTTATCGCTTGGATTCAAGAAGGTCTTTTCTATTACTGAGAGATTCTTACTTTAACATTTTCTTTTTCTTTCTGGTTAAATCTACTGCAGATATGATCACCACTACTCAGCCATTCCACATCCTGAACACAGCATCCTTTCCCAGATCAGTAATCAAATCCTCATTCACATAAAAATCCACTACCAAATGACTGCTATTAATTCTTGAGTTGAAGCCAGTGTCCACTTCTGATTTAAAATTGCATGGTCTTGAATCACAGATCTGTAAGACATGTTAGAAATCATCAGGTCCAACATACCGACTTTATAAATTAATAAATTATAGTTCAGCAAAGAACTTTGTCAAATGCCAAATAGCAAATAAGCTGACACCCTCCCTCCTTCTTTTAAACTATAGGCACCTCCATTGTATTACTCTGCTTTACTATATCATGGCTTAAAATATGTGGAGATTTTCTAAAGCTGGATGGAGTTGTTAGGGTGATGGTAAGAAAAATGGAACAACAATGACATAATTTCATATTTTTATCAATTTACACTTCCTTACTGTTTATACTGGAGTCAAAATTCAAAGTATCACCCTATTGTGAATGATGTTTTCAGAGACTGAAATTCCATTCTTGAAACATGAAGTCTTTTACCTTAATAAATCTCAAACCACTTCCTTTTCAGGTATTGTCAAGGTGGAGTGGTTGCTTAATTAGCTCACACCATAAATCTATGGTTATACATTTAATAGCACTGTTAAAGAGCTGAAATGCAGTTAAACTATCTCATTGATTAAACACTGCATTACTACATCATAGAAGTCAATCATGAATAAGATTTTATAAAGCAAACAATTTTTGTAGCTAGTGATTCTAGCATTAGTTTGAGTTCATCAGATAACACATTTCCAAAGAGCTATGTGGAGTGGCGTGAGGTAAATAAATAGAACCTCTGCTTATGTTACTTATTCTAGCTAATATTGGGGCAGTTAGAAAAGCTTGGGTTTACTCCTGGTACTACACAGCTCTCTAGAGGAGGTACTGTCAAAGTATCAATCTAGAAAATTAGGTTTTTAAAAAATTTAATAGTCAAAATAAATGAAATACCTCAGGAGTTGGTATTAACCTCAGATGTCACCTTTATCCTACCTCTCAATCTTTGTAAACATATAAATTGTTTATTGAAATCCTGCATTCTGGATATAAGTTCTGATTTCTAACTTCCCAAATCTAGGACTGATGATATGTATTAAAAAAAAAAGTAAAAATTTAAGTCATTATTTGGTCTTTGAAAGTATAATGATAATGTATATGTACAGTCACATAAAATTAAGTTTTTTTACATATAATTTATATTGCTGAAATTGTACAAGCTTCTGTTTCATTCATTTTTTGTTCTGTCGGTCTTGAGGCATTAAGTACCCTAAATATTAATTTGCAAATCTTCTGCAGTTTCTTTTATATTTTATAATGTATAATCATTACTCAGAGGTCATGGTGAGCAGCCCCACTGTATTACCAAAGAGACCCAAAGTACAGGGCAACGTGGTTTATTGAGAATGGAATTAATTGAGGGTTCAGCACTATTCAGAAATGTAGAGAACCCCTAGAGAAAATGTAGCCATTTCTCTTCTTTGGAGCCCTACTCAGAGCCCATGTACTTTCAGGAAGTCACTAGAATAATTGTCCTCTTATTATGGTCAATGTTGATTAAATCAAATACAGTACCATATGCTTTTTTATAGTTGTTATTAAAGTCTGCCGTAGAGTTTTAAAAAAATGTCCTTGATGCTACCAAAGGGCCAGAGTGGGCCTGACAGGTAGTGGTATAAATTTTAAAGATCTTATCAAGCCCCATCCATAATTTGACTATAAAGATTCAACTGATATGTTTTATATATTGATGTTAAGCTTACATTTTACTGTGAAAAAAAGTGAATATGCTGCTTAATTTAAAAAGATTAGGGGCTTCTCTGGTGGCGCAACGGTTGAGAGTCCGCCTGCCAATGCAGGGGACGCGGGTTCGTTCCCCGTCCGGGAGGATCCCACATGCCGCGGAGCGGCTGGGCCTGTGAGCCATGGCCGCTGGGCCTGCGCGTCCGGACCCTGTGCTCTGCAACCGGAGAGGCCGCAACAGTGAGAGGCCCGCGTACCGCAAAAAAAAAAAAAAAAAAAAAAAAAGATTAAAGCTGTCCTATTCATTTTTTCCTTAGTTAGATATTTCCTAGTCCCTAAAGAGCTATAAAAATTCACTTTCATGCATTTCTTTTTATGTTGTATATAAATCTTAATATATTCATGTAAACATACTATTTTCAAATTTTCAATTGTGTGTTCTAAATTTTTATAAAGAATTATCTCCTTTCTCATGATGTTATTCCCTTTCTGTTACTTAATGTAGATCATTTTAGAAGTACTGTTTTAAAATATAATTTTTGTATATTTATCTCTACTTATTCAGTAGTTCACAAGCAAAGTTTAGTTTTGAGAAACAAATGATTATTTTTGTTTTTCACAAATTAAGTGCATCTGTCAACCTCATATATTCTACAGAGCTTCAAGGGAACATGTTTAGGTGTTTGAAACAGACTATAGCTATTTCCATCTATATCTGTATGTATTTCCTGATATGTATATACTCAATGCAACAATAACTAATAGAACTATAAGAATTATGAGTAATTAAGACAGAGTGTTCAATTTTGAGGAAGATTAAAACCTAGTAGCAGTAATAGCTAAATACCTAAATTGTCTTAGGATTTTTTATTACATTATCATAAATTTATCCATTTCTGGGCTTCCCTGGTGGCACAGTGGTTGAGAGTTCGCCTGCTGATGCAGGAGACATGGGTTCGTGCCCCAGTCCAGGAAGATCCCACATGCTGCAGAGCAGCTAGGCCCGTGAGCCATGGCTGCTGAGCCTGCACGTCCGGAGCCTGTGCTCCACAATGGGAGAGGCCACAACCCTGAGAGGCCCACATAGAGCACAAAAAAAAAAAAAAAAAAAATTATCCGTTTCTCCTTTGATAAAACATAGGGGCAAAATTTGTGAACCTAAGGAAACAATGGTATGGTATAACATTCTGAAGGCTAAAATTGCTATAGTCTCAAAAGTCACCTTCAATCTATGTAGTTGTCCTTAATTGTCTTGAATCTATTTAACATATTATAAAACACCATATTTTTAAAGTATCATTGAAGGAGACTTTATACTGTGCTTCCTTGTCAGCACTCTGGTCAAATGACAAAAAATTTGCAGGTGGTAGTGAAATTTTGTTTTCTAAGTAAAGAACATTCATGGAGCATTTATGATGGTATGCATCCTGAGAGTTAAGTTTTCAATCAGAATGTGTTGCTTCCATAACTTATAGTTATGATTGCAAGATTTGCTTTTCAGAATTTGCATTAAATCATTGTAAGCATAAGTATAATCTATAAGAAAATGAATTGCTTCTGTGTTCTGCACCTGAACAAAGTGTTTGCTTTTGATGTGACATTGATGAATAACTCTGTTTTATAGGAAAATGGAAGCATTATTCACTACAGTTGAAGTTGCTAGTGCCACTGGTTGACAGAGGGACAAGACACAAGGGTGAGTAATGTTTATGTTTTTCTTAAAATTGTGTCCTTCATATAATATTTTTTTTTCTCCTTTGGAGAAGAACAATACATAGCATCTGTATTTTATGTTAAGTTCATTACCTAAATACGGAGTTTAACTTCCAGGCATTGCTCAACTTCTTTAAGCAGATATATGTAGGTGTGATTCATCTAAGCCAGAAAGAGAGAAAAGAGTTAATCACAGAGTTTATAAAAGTCTTTCCCCAGAGAAGTGAGATACCAGTATTTTCTCTTTTAATACATTTAAAACAAGCAAACCATCAGCCCAGTTTAGATTTATTATTCTTCACTGATTGTCTCATTCTCTTGGAGGACATTCTGGCAGTAAAGCAGTAGACACATCGCATCCATCATCATGTGTCAAAGGGTCATCAGGTCGATGGCTCTTTTTGAACTTTGCTGTTTCACAAAACCATAGCTGAGTATTATAGGCAGAAGTTTGACATTTTCAGGATGAAAATCAATTTTCTTTTATGTATTTGTGAAGTGAGACTTGTGCTTTGATTGCAGAAGAAATGGTTTTTGGAACTTTGGAGTAACAAAATAGGAATTAAGATAAAGTTTGGCTAATAATAGCTTCAGTGAAAGCAAGGAGAAGTATATTTTGTGGTCTAATAATATTTTAAATCCACGGAAATAGAACCAGAAATGGAAACTTATGGAAATAGGCACAGAAATAGATAATTTCTTCCAAATTGAGATAGCAGTGGGTGAAATTTATATTTAAGGAGCTCATTTTAAAGTGGAACATGATGTTTCAGAAAAACAAATGCTTTTAAAGAAGAAATACATAATTGTAATCTGCAATTCATAAAAAAAAAGTGTGTATATACATGCCTGCTTAGTTTTGAATTCCTCTCACTCCTAGCAGAATGTAGGCTCCTGAAAGATAAAGAACCTGTCTGTTTTGTCCACCATTGTACTTATAGCATCTATCTTAATGCTGTGGCATAGTAGACACTGCATAAATATTTGCTATCTCAATATTTTTAAATATTAAAAATAATATATTTATAATGGTATATTTTTATTATATAGCTATAAATGTGACATAAAAAGCAGCTTTGTGGAGGATTTATAGAATTTTGAAAATAAACAGTTGAAGTAATTTTCTCTTGTCAGTAATTATGAATTCATTTTTTTAAAAATCTACTTAAGTTTTAAAAGTGCTACTCCAGGTATTTTTTTGTATATATAAGATATGTCTGTGTAAGTGTATTTAAATATACATGAGGCATTGTAATTCCAACAATAGCTTTATTCCTCATATATGCATATTTAAATTCCTGTGGGACAATGTATTTCAGATAATATATTTTTCATACAAAGGAACATGTACATTTTTAAAAAAAATCATGATTGCATTTTGTTGATGAGTTCATAAAAGCATGAAAATAATAATTGAAAAGAGATCAACTTCCTGTCCTAAAGTTTCTTGCTGTTTATAGTTCAAGATAAATTCCAATGAATTTTCTCTGACTATTGAAAGAAAATGTGTAAATAGCTTATTATTGAAGAATTATTTTTAACATATGTTATTAACATATCAATTCATGTGTTTGCACATGTGCGTAAGTAAAAATAGACAGATAATCTTAGAACAGGATCAAAGTTCCCAGCACAAACACTCTCATATGCAACAGCTCTCAGTTCTCCACCTTTCAGTAAAGTAAATTCCTTGAAGCCTGAGAATAAGTATGCTTGATGTGCACCTCCCTACCCCACTTGTATGGTAGGAGTGTGTTCAAATATTGAATAATAAAGATGAGGCCATTATAACTCTATTTTACTAGAGGTAAAAAGAGTATCCTTAAAAAATATAGTAAAATAGAGTATATTTTTGTTTTTCCTTTTTGAGATTTTAGGGAAATTCTTTCTTTGTGTGTGTATGTGTCCTGACCTTAGTATAAAGAATACCTGTTTCTCTCCTTGGGTAATTGATACACTGTTGGCACTGTTATGTAACAAATTACCAAGAAAACAATCAAGTTGGAAAGGAATTTAGTAATTTTGCAGAAACATCCTCAATATGTATTTCAACTACTTAAGATTTATAAGCTGTTACCTTCCCTATGCTCTGATTTTACTACTTAATATTTTATCTTAAAGCATTGTGTGAATCTATTTCAAATCATTTTTGTAATTAAGTATCATATTAAATAAATATATTTAACAGCTAAAGTATTCAAAGAAACATTTACATTTATAGGTATCATTAATAGTGTTCTCAGTTGTACTAATAGGGCAAGGAAACAAAACACTGACCAAAGAGAGTATTTTAGAGACCGACCATCAATGAAGGAACTTTATGAGGAATAGGTGAAGTCAAATAATACCACTGACAAAATGTGGGATAAAGTTCCCTGAGTACATTAGTACTGAGTGCCTAAGTACTCAGGCTTTACTTGTCAGTTGATTTTTGCTCACTTAAAAGCTTAAGTTGGAAGGACAGAGGAACAGAGGCTTCAAACCGGGGTCTGACTCTAAAACCAGAAGAGGGTCTACTACACCTTGCTGTCTCTCCTTTGATAATCGGAAGGCATCTGGTCTGGTTTAGAGTAAATGAGTTGCACGATTTATAAATCCGAGGCCGTGGATCTTTATATATCAAATTTACCTTTGTGAGGTAATCCTAGATAGTCTCTTTGGAGTATACATGTGTCAACTTAATTATAATTATTTTTGTATCAACTATTAGATTAAATGAATGGAATAACTAAATAAACTGTGCACATTTCTAAGCCTTTGGGAAAATAATGTATTTTGAGTTAGCATCTCTTTACATCATCAACGTCTTTACTTCAGTTGAAGAAAAAACGTCTAAAGGAATAGAAGAGAGGCAAACTATATTTTCTAAGGGAAGAATTGAGATTGAAGAAAGCAGTAATATAAGAACTAATAAGAAAACACAGAAAGTAGTTTCTACATCTAATGGGGCTATTGATTGTGTAATCAATCACATTAATGTACCTAAACCTGGTATTACTGGCTCCATTTATATTAGATTAAATAATTTTAAACCTGAGATCAAAGATTTTCCCCTCAAGTACATTTGCAGCTGTTTTGATGTTTATTATCCATGTCACTGAGATAATTACTGCCTTACTTGTTTATAGTACAAGGTATGTTTTAACTTTTACCTGAAGAAAGCTTAAGTAGTCCTTTTATCAAGGGTCAGGGAAGTTTGCTAAGGGGCTTAATTATACTAGAAAAAATCACTAGAAGAATAAGTGAATTCACAGAGAGTTAAATATTATCAGATGAGGGCAATACTTTAAAGGAAAAACTGCAATTCAGTTGTTTTCTTTTTTTTCTTGCACTTCCCTAAAGCAGCATTAGCCAAACTGATGATCCCGAGGTAGCTGGGCCTGAGATACAGTCCATTAAAAGAAATTCCATAGATCAAAAATACTTGGGAAGTCAGAGAAATGACATGAAAATTAGTAATACATAATAGGAATACAAGTAATATTTAATAGGAATCACAGGTTCAGAGAATGTCTGCCTTATGAAAACTGTTAAATTTTAGTTCTCTAACTTATTTGACCATTGAATTATTGTTGCTTTTGACCATTTTAATAACAAGATTTAAGTAAACTTTTCTGTAAGGGGCCAGATAGTAAATATCGGTGGCTTTATGGACTTATATATAATATATGGTCTCTGGGGTAACTACTCAGCCTTTGTAGTACAAAAGTGGCCTTAGATCATACATGAACAAATTAGCCTGGCTGTGTTCCAATGCAACTTCGCCAGAAGAGCCAGTGGGCTGGATTTGGCTTGTGTGCAGTAGTTGGCCAACCCTGCTAAAGATATGCAGGGGTTCTTTCTGGAAATCTTTATTCTTGAGATCCTTCTTTATTTATAAAAACAAAAGTCTCTAAATATTAAGATTCAAGGAGATAACTCATCCTCTTTTCTGACTATAATTTTTGACAAGTATGTAGCAGTAAAGCAGGACATGATGAAGATAATCACTTTTTATAGAGAAATCAACTCTATCAACCCCTGGTATCCGTGGCTATCACACCAATATCAGGATCTGTGCCAGGTACTGTGTGGCTAAGGAAAATGAATCACGTACTCTCTCCCTGCCCTCAGGAACTTTATGCTCTACTGGGAGTGATGGTGATAATTTTGCAGAGGGCAGGAAATGGAACTAGTACACTCAAAAAATTAATAACGTGTGTGATATAAATGTCACATGAGAAGTAAAACATTTTCCAAGGAGATTAAAAGGAAAAAAATGGTTTGGTTATAGGTATAAGGCAGGCTCTGTATAAGAGATATTGTTTCAGACAAGCTTGAAAGACTGTAACTAGACTTCAACAGGCAGTGTTACGGAAGACAGGATAATGAGAAGGCGTTGTTGCTAGATGGAAGGGCGTGAATAAGGGAAAGGTGGTGGCAGTGGGGAAAGCAAGTTACTTTTGCAGCAAATATTCAGGAGGCAGGAGCATATTACATAAGACTGAAAAATAAGTCTTCATCAACAAGATACTTAATCCGACAGAAATGCCAAACCCCTGAAGGATATAAGCATGGTACAGACAAATTTGTTCTTTAAGGGGTACCTATTTGCCCCCAGGCAAATGTGTATGATGCTTATGTGTATATTGCCTAATGATGCCGTTTAGACTGTCTGTTCTAAATTGTGACATAAAGCATACTTAACATGCTTTAAGTAGTTTTGAGAGTTTCAGGGACCAAAACACATTATCTGGATATTTCAGGATTGATTGCTGCTGCCTTTGCAGTCATTGTGCCCAAAGTTAAAGCAAGAAGGGAAAAGATGCACCAAATGTGGTAACTCTCTTTACTGGGGGGAAGTCAAACTTTCCAGAAGCACCAACCAGATTTTTCCACTTATATTTTGTGATCCAGAAATGGATCAGATGGCCACTCCTTGATCTACGGGATATGGGGAAAACAACTATTTGGCTTTTCTAACTTTCATGTAGGAAGTGAAGGGGTATCAGAGGATTTAGAGTAGCTTTAAAGATGCGCACAGAGACAGCTATAGGAATTCTTAAGTATTTTATAAGAATTTTCAAAAGATGATTTTAGCCAAACTATACCTTATAGTTATTTCCAAGAGTAATCAATATAATCTGATAAATTTATTGAGAGAGAAAGGGAAAACAGTATTTTGAAACAAGAAGGTAAACAAAGATACATCAGAGCCAAGCAATAGAGCTGAAACCTGTTAGACTAGGATATGACAAAATATTCATAGCTTTTCCATTTGAAATTATGTTAGCATCTTCTTAGTCTTAATACTTATTTGTGGTTTATGAGTGGTGTATTATAATGTAGAATTGGTATAAAACTTCTGAGGATTTGCAGTCAGAAAATCTGAAATATAATCCCAAGTCCACCATCTACTAGCTATTTGGCTGTACTAAAGTCATTTAGCCACACAAGACATCAGCCTCCCTTTCATCATTTCTAAAATGAGGATGATAATAATTGCCTTTCACACCGTGTAGGTTTGTTGCGAAACCCAAATGAGGTGATAATTTTTTAATTGCTCCATCAACAGCAAAACATGCTAAGGCTTCTCTCTCGCAAAACACGCTAAGGCTTCTCTCTCTCGATCTGTCGCTCCTTTTTTTCCTCTCTCCCAGTCATATATTTTCATACATAAAAATCTCCCCCTTAAAATCTTGAGGTTATAAATGCCATCATAGAGATATATTCAGTGCATCTCCAATAGCTCCTGTCACTCCATTTGTTTTTTTCTGCTTAGACCAAATTGAATCATGCTATTAGGTGCTCCTTCTTTAATGATTACGTCTGTTTCTCACTTCAAATGCTTTTGTCTCTGACCCCAGCCCCTCTGAATGCCTGTCAGATATAATCAGCTATTATTCTGTTTGTTTGTACATTGAGGTTCATATATCAAGAATAGGGAAGCTGGTAGTGGAGGCACTTCTGTCTTGGAATATAATTAATGGCTGGCATGATTTTGCATCGTTAAGAATGAGGAGAGTTTCCTTCTTCAAGGTACTGAGGACTCGTGAACCTTTGAAATGTGTAAGGTCAATGATATTTCCTCTTCTCCGCAATTACTCCTGTCTTATATCTGTTTATCACATCAGTAAAATTCCACAGAATTTGTATTCACATATCAGATCAGAAATCCAAAACTAGCACTCATCACCACTAGTTGTATTAAAAGTTTTAAAAATTATTGAGTGTACTCTCTAGAAGACAATAAGAAATATATAAACATATTTATATATGATTTTAAATATAAGTGCTTTTAAAGTGATAGACTATAATTAATTTACAAAAAATGTGTGTAATATTTATGTGTAATATGTTATTAATGATTTTCTATACACACATCCCTGTCTATAATTATAAGTACCTTCACATATGTGTTACTTCTTATTTGAGTAAGAAAATGCAACTCAAATTAGCATAAACAAAGTAAGTTTATTGACTTATGAATCTGAAATTCTAGAATTCATCTTTAGGCTTCAGGAAAGGATTGATCCAAGAGCTTAGTGATTTTAAGCTTAAATTTCAAGCTTTGATTTTAAGCTTAGTGATTTTTCAGCTTTGATTTCATTGGTGATAACTTCATTTTAAGACAGGCTTTCCTTATATCTCAGTCTAACCTATCTATTCTCCATGTTCTATATGCTTTCAAATTAATATCTGTAGCATTCCCCCCAAAGTCACTAATCCCTTCTGTTTAGCCCATTTTGTCACATGCCCACCTCTGAGCCAACCAATCACTGTGGCCAGTGCTTACTGCCTTAGCTTAGGTTATAAACTCCACGTCTGGAATAAGGTAACTGTCAGCATGCCCAGATCACAGAAATAGAAACTCTTGAAAACAGAAAGAAGGATGCCAGGGTGCCAATAAACAAAGCGCACTCTACTTCCATGATAAGAGAGTCAATTTTAACTATGCATATAGGTATACTTAGTGTCTGGATTCTAACTCCTGATATAAAGAATAAAGACAGATATTCTCCCAGGAGGATAGGAAATAATTTTGTTATCATGAACTATTAAGTTGAACCATGTAAAATTGCCACTTGGAAGGGTCAAAATGGTAAAAATCAGCGACTTCATATAGATTAACAAATATCAGCTTTAATGGAAAACTGGGCATGATTGCCTCAGCAGTTCCGAAGATTGCAATCATTAGTCAGTACATATTATATAATATCTTCCAGTGTTTAACTAGCTTATTTATTAGTATATCTTTGCAGTAATGAATTTCATTAAGTTTCCTAGAGGTATATATTTTCTCAATTTATTTAAAAATTTCAGCAAGCCTGGAACTTCTTAAGGTTAGATATTCATTGGATACTGTATTGGAATATTTGAAGCTCAAAAATGACCTACAGTATAGTTATCTTTAAATATATAACCAAGATACAAATGATTTGGCTGTGTTCATGAATTGGAGTGTGGATCCCTGATATTCTATTTTCTATATGCATGAAATAAACCGCTTTATTTCTGGGGAAGCATTTAGTCTCTTCATGGGTTTCCTGGGTTTGTATGTTTTTGATATCTATGCATGAGTCCTCTCTGGACAACTCTTGATGAGTCAGTCTTGACTTTGTCTTGGTTAACTGCTGAACCATTTGGATGGGGCCTTACTGAAAAGTTATCTATGTTCAGATCCTTGTCAGAAAGCAATAATAACTGATCTTTATTCACAAATACATATCAAAACTTGCTTTTACAAAGCATTCTTTAAGGACTTTTGCCTCTTCATTTTATAGGCATACTAAGTGTACTCTGGCAACAGCTCATGCCCTCAGGGAATTGGTGGGAATTGCCACCATTCTTGAAATACCTACATGTGGAGAATTTCTTGAAGGAAAAAACTCCAAAATCACGTTAATGTTTCTACCAAAGGGGAGTTAAAAATGTTAGTTACAACACAACCTTAAATGACCTCATTGAAAAATATTTTTCTTTGCCCTCTGAGGCCTAAAATAAGTTTTGTTTTATTGATCAGTGATTTTCTTGATTATTAAATACACATAACTAAAATTGTTACATCTTGTTTTTAATTGCTAGAAAACTCAGAGCCAAATCTGTGGTCATTCTCTTAGAATGCCATGCGAGACCTTTGGTGTTCATTTAATTTTGCCCATCCTTCTTCACCCTCTTCCTAAAATTTTGGCCAAAATAACACTTTTCTTAATAACCAAAATGAGAATTAAATGTAGAACATAAAAAAACAATAAAATTATATACCAAAAGAAAGAAAAACATGAATAAAATTTAAATAGAGACAATACCTATAGTCACACTCCACTAAAGTAACCACTGTTAACATCTCTGATGTCTCACTTATCATTTTATTTATCATTTACAAATTGGACCATGTCACTATAAGCTTCCTAAAATCCTCTTTGGAACAACATGGTATCTATCTGCACTTCTGTATTTATCGACATCTATACTTTGACATTCCATCTTTCTGCTCTATACTGCCTGAAGAAATCTTGTCCCTCCTTTGGTGGCTGTAAGAAATAAGGACAGGTGTGTTACAGCAGCAGGCTGTCACTACCACAACAAGCTCAATTCAAATCCTAAACATGTCAAGGAAGTGAAGTCCCTCATTCTGCAATCTGATAACCACTTCCTCAATGATACTTTTTGGGTACAGGAGGAGGCAAAGTAGGTATCACCAATAGTTCAGCCTGATTTACCTGATTTATTTAGATTTAGTGGAGGAGAATTGGTCAGAAGTAGAAAGAAGATGTCAGTGATATCCTAGAAGTTCTTAACATGCATACTCCAATTTCTACATTTATATGGGATGAAAAATCCCTCCTTTCTATATTTCCTTTTATGCTCTATCTAATTATCCACTAAGTATCTTCCTCATAGTGGTTGACAGCAATTTCTGAGGGATTCCTAAGGGCTGCTTACTTCCTAAAAGGGGAAGTAGTGTGGTATTCTAGACTTTCTCTTTGAAGCTCCTGCACACCTCCCTAAGTGATAACTTTAATAATAGTTGCTTTACTTTGAACCAAGTGCTAAGCATTTTAAGCTTCTGTAATCCAAATTTTGCAAAAAATAATACACTGATTTTTATTATTTTAAATTACAAGTCTATTTTTTTGCTGTGAATCTATTTTTTTTACTAGTTTTTGAAAACCTTTTCTCTAAGGTACCATTAGTCTCCTTGTACATTTTATTCTGTATTTTCCTCATTATACTCTTCATATGCATATATACACACATATAAATGTAGACCTTATATGTACATACAAATGCACATGGAACTTTGCAACTGCGTATTTTTAAAGTCGATTTCCTTTGACTAATACTGCACTTGTTTTCACTTTAATATGAAATATACATATATCTATCTATCTATCTATCCCTAGAGGATTTCTGGATAACTTGAAACACTGACACCTGAAAGGTTTTCACAGTTATTAAAAATAACTCAGTAAATGCAAGAAAACCTGTAAGGTCTTTATTTCTCATAGACATGCTATTTTAATTTTAAAGTGACTTCTAACACCCTGAAAAATAGAATTTATATTTTCTTATGTACTTAAGTGCTATGAAATTTTCTTCATATTAACATTTCAGTTTAACACCTAGTGGTCTCATTTTTTTCTGAGCGTATATTACAAATAATGTACTTCAAACCCAAGCCAGAAATTAGGCTGTATTAAAGGAAAATGTATATAGTAATGACCCATATAATGAGTTTTTACATTGTAATTTCTCACTCTGTGTGTACAAATTGAGTTACAGATGTAGTCATTTTCAGAACATAACTCAGTTTGTAAATGTTTGAATGTGCTTCTCTCTATAACGATTTGACAACTTCTGGCTTAAGTCCATAGTCACAGCAGTTCTTCTGATGACTTTTTGGAGCAGAACCTGACTCCTTATCTTCAATGTGTGTACATCTTGCCTGAGGGCAACACTTAGGCTATAATGTGGCAGATCCAGAGATGTTTATGTTCTTGAACCTCAAGAACCAATGCCCATGTAGGTTTCACTACATGAAACCAGTTATGTGGAAGATAAATTAGAAAGGAGTGGTTCTTGATATAGTTAAAACTGAAAAGACAGTAAGCAAGGGAAGGGTGGCTTAACACAAGGCTAACTCTAGGTACCGGCACAGAGGGTCCTTTGAGAATTTGTAAAAGATCCTTCTCTGAGAAGAAAACTTAATCTCCCTCACCCCAGTAATGATTACAAAAATTCAATCACTGTGCATAAAACAATTTAGAGAGGTGGACGCTTACTCCAGACTGACTTAGCCCATGCCAAGGTGTACAGCTTGATGAAGGAAAGAGCAGACTGGATTTCGGCCTTCCATTTGGGTAATCTTCTGGGGGCACTGATGGGCAGGATGCAGCGTGGGCAGCCTTAGGATAGTCTCTGTGTTTAGGTCCTCAATCTCATTCTGTATATCTGGACTAATTTTTTTTTTATTGATAGAGACATTTCAGATATATAAGACATATATGTGGATAATCAGATAAAGTTGATCATTTAGATGATACAGATGAAAAATAACTATGCTTTCAAAGCAAAGTATTAAAATCATTCATGGGCTTCCCTGGTGGCGCAGTGGTTGAGAGTCCGCCTGCCGATGCAGGGGACACGGGTTTGTGCCCCGGTCCGGGAGGATCCCACATGCCGCGGAGCGGCTGGGCCCGTGAGCCATGGCTGCTGAGCCTGCGCGTCCTGAGCCTGTGCTCCGCGACGGGAGAGGCCACAACAGTGAGAGGCCCGCGTACCGTAAAATCATTCATTATTTTGGATTTTAATCTCATTTTGTATTTTTTAAAAGATCACTTGTATTTTGACTATCACTATATGCTCCTCTAATCATAAGGTTAAATATTTCAATTAAAATAAGGAAATCATGGTGATGGGAGGAAAGTGTATAACTCTAACCCTAAACAACTCACGGAATTTATATAAGTATTGCATGCATGTATATGTATATGTATACAGAAACACACATGCATACACTACACACACACACACACACACACACACACACACACACATATAAAATTAGGAAGGCCATGCACTTTTTATTTTATAATATAGTCCTTTTATTTAAGTTAAAATATTACAATTATTTTTTCCCATTCAAATACTAACTGCTTTCTTAGGGCAAGTTTGAATTGCTCTTTAAAAGATCTAATTAAGATATTCAACTCTTTTTATTTCTTTGAACCTGTCTTCTCTGTCATAGTTCAAGTTTTCGTCATCTCTGATTGGAATTGTTTCCCATAAATATCTTTCAGCTTTTAGGTAGTCCTTCATATATGACTAGTGTCATTTAGCAGGGAAGATGGACCTGAGTGTTAATCTCATTCATTTTCAAATCTTTGCTCTAACATGTATGAGCTTTATGATCTCTAACCTCTGCTATACTCTCCAACTTATCTGTTGCAATTCCCTCTTTATTCCCTTATAAATTATCACCAATTAAGCATGAATTGAAGAATTATAGGTTTACAGTCCCTTATTTACAATTTTAAAATGTAAAGACATTCTGAACAATTAATTTTTTTGTAGTTCATCAGGTGATAAAACCAATCCTGACCTGTTGTGAGGCTCATATTCACTATGTACCCACTTAATGTAGATATTCATACTTCACTATAGAAATATTAATGTATTTGATTATGAGATACAACCCCAGACCCCAATGAAATGTTGCATAGTCTTCTATATATGGACTAAACTACTTATTATAAAAAAATCTGTATTTTGACACCCACCTGTTGGCAAGGTTTTCAGAGAAAGGATGTGAATTTATAATCGCAGCAACACCTGGTATAGCCAAGCCTCTGTGTACTTGTCCATTGTTGGAATGGTTCTACCACAACCATACCTCTCTGTACAATTGACCCTTGAACTACACAGTTTGAGCTGTGTGGGTCCACTTATGCATGGATTTTTTTCAATAAATATATTGAAACACTCTTTGGAGATTTCTAAACATTTGAAAAAAACTTGCAGATGAACCATATAGCCTAGACATATTGAAAAAAATTAAGAAAAAGGTGAGTCATGAATGCATAAAATATATGTAAATACTGATCTGTCTTTACATAGGCATAAGGTGAGTGATATTTAATATAAAATTAATAGTGTGTTTTCTTACTGTTTTATAACTTTGGTTTCAAAGAATTACAGTACTATACAGTATAACTCTCTTATAATTGGAGAAAATGCATATTAGCCTATCATCACAGATAAGAGTTTTTTTAAAAAAAGTAACAGTTTCCAATACTGCATTGTGAATATGACCGTAATACTGTATGCCATAAAAATTTTTATAATGATTTATTCATTAGTGTAGAGGTGAGGCTGTTGTGAAGCAATCATATGGATTACACTAGGTTACCATAAAGCAATCATATTTCTGCTTCTTTGTTGTGACTGCATAGATCATCAGACCTGTAAATAAATACGAATTTTGCTTTTCACATTGTCTTATTTTTTATGCCTAGGGTTAGTAATATGTATAATATCTACAGTGTTTTATATCTTATAAGACAATATTGATGTAAATATTGACAGACAATTCTTGTAAACAGATGGTGTAAACTTACATTATTGATAAATACAGTATAGTACTGGAAATGTATTTTCTCTTCCTTCTGATTTTCTTAACATTTTCTTTTCTCTAGCTTACTTTATTGTAAGAATATAGTGTGGAGTGCATGTGTTAATTGCCTGTGTTATTGGTAAGGCTTCCAGTCAACAGTAATCTATTAATAGTTAAGTTTTGGAGGAGTCAAAAGTTATACTCAGATTTTCAACTGCATGGGGGTCAGGGCCCCTAACCTCTACATTGTTCAAGAGTCAACTGTACTCCCTTCTCTCCCATCCTCTTACAAAAATCCCATATATCCCTCAAAATCCATCTTAGTCATTACTTCTTCCCTGACTCACCTCTCATCCTTGTTGATTTTTGAAAGACATCATTTCTATATCCTGTCTTTATTCTTGCCACCCAGTATTGTGCTTACCTATTTATATGTGTCATTTCTACTAAATCCTAAAATATGTGAGAATTAGAACTGTGGCTTTTTTGTCTTTATATCATTAGTTCTTATAATTATCTTAATAAATAGCAGGGTCTTAAAAAGTTTTGGGTTAATGCTTATTAAAAAATATTTATGGGAAATAATCTTAACAAGAATAGAAGTTATTTTCCCCCCAAATATTTAACCACATTGGCCTGTGTGACAGGGCTCTGTGGGGTCACTAACAGAGTTTTACTTCAGGGTATCCCAGAATAAATTTAAAACAAATAAATAAATTTAAAACATTCTTGTTGAATGCCTAACATATATTTTGACTGCTTATTAACTGCTACCTAACTCACCCACATGGAAAGAGTGAATAACTATTATTCACATCCTTATGTATTTTTAGATAACTAGCATTTATTAGTCATAACAATAATATGAACAAGAGATTAAATTTTTAATACTCTCATTAAAATTGTTTAACAGAATACTTACTCTCACATGTCTGCCTTCTTTAATTTTGAGACTACTTAGTGTACTCAAAATTTTTGAAGAAAGAAGTCAATTGCATTTTTCTGTCACTTGAAGGAAAAAAATGCTACTATCCTTAAGTATTTAAATGTAAATTATCAGTGGTACCAAAGTGCATCTCTTCTAGATTTGCTATATGATAGGAATTACTCACTACCATATAAAGCAACTGAGAGAGAAGAATTTCTGCCCAGTTTGCCATTTGTTTCTCCTTCTGAGTTTTCTACTTAAAAAGACATGCTAGGATCTTATGGAAGGCAAAACGGCATTTATGTATCTTTGCTGAAAAGGTAGATGCTTGGCTTTTATCCTACTGTTAACTGTGATATTCAATTTATTTACTTCAGAAGGATGAAGAGATAAATTGACTGCAAATGTAAAATTGTGATTCTGAAGAGCCTCAGTTACCATCCAAACATACACTGCATTTGCTTTTCTTATTTTAATATTCAACAACTTCAAAGTAAAACTGAGAGCTCTTGGCTTTCTATTCCTGCTGTGTGAAGCATTAGAAATATTGCATTCACTGCTTGTATTTTTTTCTGGACAACTATTAGTAAAACTTGAATACCAGCGATAGTTAACATTTTTGAAAGATATTTTTCTACCATCAAGGAGTTACCCCATTTACGTGAAATATCATGACATTCTCATTTTTTAAGATTTATACTCTCTTTTCGATATTATGTGGCCTATGTAAGCTGGTTAACAGGCTATGTAATCCCCAATTTGTGATATCATATCAAATATATAGCTTTGTTATGTGCATTAATTGAATCATTTGCCTGTGGCATGTTTTTGTGCAAATAGACTGTAACTATAAAATAAGGAGCAGTATATTTCTTTGGGAACACTTTTACATCTATATTTTGAGATTTAAATTATTAACTTTTCAGCTACTGTTTATCTTGACTTTGCTGTTGCCAAAAAGCAAACAACTTAAATATTAGAGGTAAGGTTAATAGTATTTTAACTTTCAGAAATTTTAACTTTCTTGAACTTTCAGAAATTTTGTTTTAGCAGGCCTTTTAGTTTGTGTAGAATTGCCTTTAAATTGTGTAAAATTGTGTAAAGTTCCAGTAACTAAAACATTTTTGTCATTAAAATACTTTCTTTTTTGTTCTAAATGCCTGTGGATTGGCAGGTTTTAGTAAGTATCTATAGCCTCTCCAGCATCCATTCAGCTCCTTTTCTCTTTTCCTCTTTCCTGCCCTGCCCAAATTGAACTCAATTTTTCCAGCATGTAGTTTGGGTGAGAATGCTCCCAATGTTTTGTGTGGGCTCTGAGTAGTTTAACCACTCAGAGTAATTCAATATGTGCCTAACATCCTCTTGGCCATAATTCAAGAATGAGAACCTGAGGCCTTTCAGGTCAGTCAGAACCAACTGGACTCAATTCTGGGGCTTTGAATCTAGAACAGAATGTAAAAGTAGCTCAAGGAACTGTCAGAGTCCTTTTTGGATGTTAATACTACAGAAGCAGGTCTGAAAAAAAAAGAGAAAGGTACTTTGCCTGGGTCACAACTTGAAACTACTTGATGAATAGTAATCTGATAACTTGTATCTGGAACCTTTAATTATGTGAAACTATAAGTGACTGTCCAAACCAATTTGAATTGTTTCTTTCTGTCACCTTCAATATAGATTTCTAACTATTACAGAGGGTATTGAGTTTTTATTGCCTAATAATGTTTTCCTTATCAGCAAGTATTCATAAAATGATTTTACTTTATAGCTGTACTTTGTAGCTTCTGACACTTAACTTGAGAATTAATATAAGTGTGTACCTGTTGATATGTTATACCGTGTCTTTAACCAGGATTTTAAGACTTTCATTGAGTACAGATAAATTATTTTTTTACATGAAAAGTATTGAATAAGTACTAGAATTTTTTTTAGTGTTTTTGAATTTATTTACATTTAGTTTCAATCAATTAAGAAATACTCTTGAGAGGCTGCTCCATTTTAATACTTTCAAATGATCATGAGTTTTTCTGCCATTTAAATTAGTATAAACTAATTAAATACACTGAAATTTGTTTAAGAAATATTGCCTATTTTTTAAGCATCATATTTTATATTTGTATCTATTATTTCTAGTCTGAGAGAATTAAGGTCAAAAACTAAAGTGAACCCTGTATTCCCATCAAGAGATAATAAAGCTCATATTAATTTGATGATAATAGACACATTTCCCTAAGTTTTATGCTTATTTAGTTTCTAAAATTTAATCATAACTTATCTTAAAATTCTGTCATTAGCTGCACTTGAGCTTTTCAAGAATTCTTTTTGAGAACCCATTGTGTATGTCTTAGTAGAAACTTATTGAAAGAGGCTGCTTTATAAAGATTAGTTCATGTTTTGTGTATATTATATGACTTTTGAAGATTTGCTTAAGAAAAATAAAGGCTAAAGTGAAATCTTAAGAGGAGATATTATTTCTCTGCCCTTCAGACAATTTTCTGAAATGGATTTTCCAATAAGATGCTGGAAAGCATTTTCAATAGTGAAACTTTATATGCTAACCAAATTTAAGGGCTGTAATTTACTTTTAATTGTAGATCTGAAAGGTTAAATTTTTTTCCTAATTAAATTCATATTTATTTTTTATTTTTAATAGATTTTTATTGGAGCATAATTGCTTCACAATCCTGTGTTAGTTTCTGTGGGACAACAGAGCGAATTAGCCATATGCATACATATGTCCCCATATCCCCTCCCTCCCATCCTCCCTATCCTACCTCTCTAGGTCATCACAAAGCACATAGTTGCTCTCCCTGTGCTATGCTGCTGCTTCCCACCCGCCAACTATTTTACATTCAGTAGTGTATATATGTCGATGCTACTCTCACTTCACCCCAGCTTCGCCCTCCTACTCCATGTCCTCAAGTCCAGTAATTTTAATACTAACCTTAACCAGCTACTGTGAAATCATGGGGTTGATCCTGCCAAGTAGGTCAACTTTTCCCTGGGTTATAGATTTAAATGTTCTCCATTAATTTAAATGAATTAATATGATGTTATATATCTCTTGAGTAATGGATGTATCCTGTAGGATCTAGTTCACCATATCTGAAAAATGTTAATACTTCTGTTACTGTGATTTAATCTTTATTTGATTAATATAACTTATTTTTGGGTTCACTTGTGATTTTCTGGGTCAGTTCATATATGCTCTTATTACATTTTGACATAATCTCAATTTGTTAAACATCAAGACCTCACCTCAGATACCAACACCTCACCTCAAATGAAGCATTTTGTCATTATTTTCCTAAAATTTAGTAAAGAATTGTCTTTGGGAGGATGTTGAACCTGAAGACACAGGGATAATAAGCAGCATTTTCAGTAATATTTGTAGAGTGGGAGTAGAAAAGCCCATCATTATCTGTAGGAAACAGAGTATTATTTCTGTCAAGATACTTCCTTTAGCTTTAAACATTTTAAAAGGACAAGATTAAATGAAACGTAAGAGGACACAAGTAGACTTGGAGAAAAAAGTTTATTTTTTTTCCCTTTGGGAAATTATATGACAGAAAGCAGTAATTATTTTACTAGTTCTGAGTTACCAAGGGAGAAGCAAATGAAATATGAAAATCTTCTCCTTAAAGTTAAAGAGCATCTCATGGAAGAGAGACAGAGACAGACACAGAAAGAGAGAAAAAGAAGGAAGAGGATGAGAAAGAAATAAGAAAGAAAAAGAGAGATGGGAAGGAAAGGAAGGTTAGACAAAGGAGGGAAAGAGAGGAGGGAGGAAAGGAAGAGGAAGTATATGAATTTATTTGAATCTGTCTACATCATCTAGAAACAACATTTTTCTAGCTAAATGCAAAATATTTTTATCCTTAACATAAAGTTATTTTATTTTGAAATTAGATGCTATTTAAAATTATAGAAAATAAAACATTTAACACCTGTACACGATACATTTTATAGCAATTAATATTTTGTCTATTTTTCCTCTTTTATACAGTGGTGTAAATCATTGTGTGAAATTTTTACTCTGTAATAATTATCATGAAAATTCTTTCTTTTGATCTTTTTATTTGTCAAATTAATAGCCCATGGATTATTTATCCTCAACTGATAGCAAACCAAAAAGGTGCAATTTTTCACTGTTTACTTAAAAAGTGTAGATATATCAATCATATAATATCTTCTGTTAAATGTTTTCTCCTAATTCTATAATTCAATTTATTTTCACATAAATTTAAATTGGTAAAAAACAATTGTTAAATAATATACTATTAGATAGCAAAACTATTTATTAGAAGCTTCTCAAAATATTTCAGATAAAAACCTTACAAACCAGAATTTATAGCATTTGAATACCCAAGCAAAAACGCTTTATAAGTATCTTGGTTTAAAAGGTATTTGTGAGTGTGTGTGTGTGTGTGTGTGTATGTGTGTGTAAATGCTAAGAGGAAAAAAAACCCAGTAAACTGAACTTTTCCTTGAATGCTATTTAGTTAAATTGAGTACATATATTATTATAAACTAATATTTATTATTTGCTTTCCAAAAGAGATTTTCTTTTTACCAAAAAAGGCTTTTCAATATTTTGACTTTATTATATACCAAGTATTAAGTGAAAATCATGCATCGATTTGAATGATGTACCTAGAACACTAGTTAACTTTCTCTCTCTACAAATGTATATATTTGGTAGACATCTTTTCAAGAATTTTGTTATTGTTGCAGTAGTTTTTTAATATTATTTAAATTTTACATAATTACATGCTATATTTCACTAGCTCAAAGTAATTTACATAGGCTATTGTGATTCAAACAGTATCCATAAGTAAAATAGAAGAGACTGAATAGAAGAATAGAACCTACCTCAACATAATAAAGGCCATATATTACAAACCTACAGCAAACATCATTCTCAGTGGTGAAAAACTGAAACCATTTCCTCTAAGATCAGGAACAAGACAAGGATGTCCACTCTCACCACTATTATTCAACATAGTTTTGGAAGTCCTAGCCATGGCAATCAGAGAAGAAAAAAAATAAAAGGAATCCAAATTGGAAAAGAAGAAGTAAAACTGTCACTGTTTGCAGATGACATGATACTATACATAGAGAATCCTAAAGATGCTGCCAGAAAGCTACTAGAGCTAATCAATGAATTTGGTAAAGTTGCAGGATACAAGATTAATGCACAGAAATCTCTGGCATTCCTGTACACTAATGATGAAAAATCTGAAAGAGAAATTAAGGAAACACTCCCATTTACCATTGCAACAAAGAGAATAAAATACCTGGGAATAAACCTACCTAGGGAGAGAAAAGACCTGTATGCAGAAAACTATAAGACACTGAAGAAAGAAATTAAAGACGATATAAACAGATGGAGAGATATACCATATTCTTGGATTGTAAGAATCAGTATTGTGAAAATGACTCTACTACCCAAAGCAATCTACAGATTCAATGCAATCCCTATCAAATTATCAGTGGCATTTTTTACAGAACTAGAGCAAAAAATCTTAAAATTTGTATAGAGACACAAAAGAGCCCAAATAGCCAAAGCAGTCTTGAGAAAGAAAAACAGAGCTGGAGGAATCATACTCCCTGACTTCAGACTGTACTACAAATCTACTACTTGATCACTACAGTAATCAAGACAATATGATACTGGCACAAAAACAGAAATATAGATCAATGGAACCAGATAGAAAGCCCAGAGATAAACCTACACACCTATGGTCAACTAATCTATTACAAAGGAGGCAAAGATATACAATGGAGAAAAGACAGTCTCTTCAATTAGTGGTGCCAGGAAAACTGGACAGCTACATGTAAAAGAACGAAATTAGAGCACTCCCTAACACCATACACAAAAATAAACTCAAAATGGGTTAGAAAGCTAAATATAAGACTGGACACTGTAAAACTCTTTGAGGAAAACATAGGAAGAACATTCTTTGACATAAACCACAGCAAGATCTTTTTTGATCCACCTGCTAGAATAACGGAAATAGAAAAATAAACAAATGGGACCTAATGAAACTTCAAAGCTTTTGCAAAGCAAAGGAAACTACAAACAAGATGAAAAGACAACCCTCAGAATGGGAGAAAATATTTGCAAATGAATCAATGGACAAAGGATTAATCTCTAAAATATATAAACAGCTTATGCAGCTCAACAATTTTTTTAAATTATTTTTGTGGTATGTGGGCCTCTCACTGTTGTGGCCTTTCTCGTTGCGGAGCACAGGCTCCAGACACGCAGGACCAGCGGCCATGGCTCACGGGCCCAGCTGTTCTGCAGCATGTGATATCTTCCTGGACCGGGGCACGAACCCATGACCCCTGCATCAGCAGGTGGACTCCCAACCACTGCACCACCAGGGAAGCCCTATGCAGCTCAATATTGAAAAAACAAACAACCCAATCCAAAAATGGGCAGAAGACCTAAATAGACATTTCTCCAAAGAAAACATACAGATGGCCAAGAAGCACATAAAAAGCTGCTCAACATCACTAATTATTAGAGAAATGCAAATCAAAACTACAGTGAGGTATCACCTCACACCATTTAGAATGGGCATCATCAGAAAATCTACAAACAACAAATGCTGGAGAGGGTGTGGATTAAAGGGAACCCTCTTGCACTGTTTGTGGGAATGTAAATTGATACAGCCAGTATGGAGAATAGTATGGAGGCTCCTTAAAATATTAAAAATAGAGTTACCATATGAACCAAAAATCCCACTATTGGGCATATACCCAAAGAAAACCATAACTCAGAAAGACATATGCACCCCAGTGTTCATTGCAGCACTATTTACAATAACCAGGTCATGAAAGCAACCTAAATGCCCATCGACAGACGAACATATAAAGAAGTCGTGGTACATATATACAATGGAATATTACTCAGCCTTAAAAAGGAACAAAATTGGGTCATTTGTAGAGACGTGGATGGATCTAGAGACTGTCATACAGAGTGAAGCAAGTCAGAAAGGGAAAAACAAATATTGTATATTAATGCATTTATGTGGAACCTAGAAAAATGGTACAGATGAACTGGTTTGCAGGGCAGATATAGAGACACAGATGTAGAGGACCAATGCATGGACACAAAGGAGTAGTTGTTGGGGGTGTGGGTGATGAATTGGGAGATTGGCATTGACATATATACACTAATATCTATAAAATGGATAACTAATAAGAACCTGCTATATAAAAAAATAAATAAAATTCAAAAAAAATAGTTTCTTCGAGTGGAAGAGAAAGTATCAAAAAATAATAAATTGATTGAATTAAATAATCTATTTCTAACTGGAAATGTTGGCAGACAAAGTTGACCACATTAATTAAAATGTCACATTCTTCTTACACGTGGAATTTAAATATTTTGTAATAAGAAATATACTTCTAGTTATAAAATGAATGTCATGGGTATGTAATGTACAGCATGGTGACTATAGTTAATACGTACTGCATATTTGAAAGTTGCTAAGAGAGTAGATTGTAAATGTTCTCATTACGTACACACACAATTTTTGTAACTATGTATGGTGACAAATGTTAACTAGACTTATTGTGGTGATCATTTCACAGTATACATAAATATTGAATCATTGTGTTGTACACCTGAAACTAATGTTATATATCAATTACACCTCAATAAAAATGTGTATATTTGCTTCTCTGTGAAATTAAAAATATTCACAAATATTTTAAAAGTATAATTTTTATTACAAAATATATTGTGATAAATACTCATTTATAAAGAGATAAATCCACTATAAATGTCTTTCCAACATAACAGATTGACTTCTATAGATTTTCTTTGATTTTAATGTTTTTCCATTCTGATACTGTTATTCAGATATGACAGCATAGGTGGGTCATAATTTTGAAAACAGAATGTAATTCTAGACTTCTTTTTTAAACTTGTGTGTAATTTCAGAGCTTACTTGTTTCTGCTGTTTTTATTTTCCATATCTTGCAACTGAATCCAGAGCCAGTGTGCCTGACAGAGTCAACAGTCAGGTAGTTGTAGAATTAGGTCTATAATTCAAAACTAGTGATATCCAACTAGTTACCTCCCAGTGATCTAATTGATGTCCTCATTGAGATGTATAATTGACTGTTATCACCAATTTTGGGGCTTTATATTATTGTTTAATTAGACTTTTCACTTTCTCAAACAAATGTTGGAGATAATAGTATAAATCCTTTGAAATACCAGGTAATATCATTTAAATCTTTAGTCTCTTGATATTGAATGGCATACATTTTAATACATATTTAAAGAAAATAATCTTTAGTGTAATTTAGTTTCTTATAATAGTTAAATTTGCATACCCAGATATATGTGGTTAAATGTTTGCATAGATAGATGATAGATGAGAAATAGGTAGATAGACAGACAGAGATATGCAGTAGTCTCTCCTTATGTGTGGTTTCACTTTCCATGGATTCAGTTACAGTCAACCACAGTCTAAAAATAGTAAACAGAAAGTTGCAGAAGTAACCAATCCATAACTTTTAACTTGAGCACTGTTCTGGGTAGCACAGTGAAATCTCCTGCTGCCCAGGGACATGAATCATCCCTTTGTCCATCCTATTCAGGCTGTATAGGCTACCAACCTGTTAGTCATTTAGTAGCCATCTTGGTTATTAGATCAACTGTCATGGTATTGCAGTACTTGTGTTCAAGTAACCCTTATTCTACTTAATAATGGCCCCAAAGCACAAGAGTAGTGATGCTGGCAATTCAGATATGCCAAAGAACAGCTATTAAGTGCTTCCTTTAAGTAAAGAGATGAAAGTTCTCCACTTAATAAGGAAAGAAAAAAATTAAATGCTGAGGTTGCTAAGATTAACAGTAAGAACGAATCTTCTATCTGTGAAATTGTGAAGAAGGAAAAAGAAATTTGTCCTAGTTTTGCTGTCACATCTCCAACTACAAAAGTTAGAGCCACAGTGCATGATAAGTGCTTAGTTAAGATGGAAAAGACATTAAATTTGTGGGTGGAAGTCATGAACAGAAAGAATGGAGCCTTTAGAAGGCAAGAAAAAAATGGTACAGTAACATTTTGAAGTCTCCTAATGATCTATAATGCGTAGCATGGGGTAGTTTTCTATCTGTCAGTGAAGTGCATTGGTAGAAATAATAGTGCCACACTGTACCAGTTGGTCAGGGTTTCTTAACCTTGAGAGTGTTGACATTTTGAGCCAGATAATCTTTGTCGTGGGAAGATGTCTTGCATATTATAGGATGCTTAGCAGTATCCCTGGCCTGTGGTCATTAGATGCCTGTAGCATAATACCCTTCACCTAAGTCAGACAAACAAAATATCACCAGATATTGTAAGATGTCTTCTGGGGAACACAATCATCTCCAGTTGACAGTGACAACAACAGGTGGAAGGAGGTAATCTATCTTCCAAGGTACATTTGTATTACATTAAGAGAACAGAGATCCAAATTGCTTTTAAAATGAAAAACTGACTGCTTAGGGCCCTGGAGTATGAAATACAAGTTTTGTTAGAAATAAGCAAAAGTGTATATTTAATATGAATCTTGTAATAACAATGGCCTTTGCTTTTTATGAACAAATATTATTAGGTAATAAAGTATATTATTTAAAAAATATTTTTCCTAATATAGTTGTTTTTCATTTTAGCTATTGACTCATTTGTGTTTAGTGTACGTATGTTTATTTATTTATTTATTTGTGGTGAAGGAGGGTGCAGGGTTTATTGCAGGGCACCAAGCAAGGAGTCCAGGCAGCTAGTTCTTAAAAGACCTGAACTCCTGGGTAGCATTCAGAGAAAGGTTTTCAAAGACAGGGTGAGGGACAGGGGGGTTGTAGGGTATGTGATCAGCTCATGGACATTCTTCTTATTGGTTGGTGGTGAGTTATTCCAGAGTCAACATCATCACCTTCCAGTTCAGCTGGTCTGGGGCAGCATACAGTTAACTTCTTCCACTGGTGGGGGTTTCACTCTGAAAAACAGCTCAAAGGATATGGCTCAGAGTATCATCTATAACCCTTGAAGAGGAACTGAAAATAAGCCATATATTGTTTTCTCACCTGGGGAAATGGTCAAGGTAAAAATTGAAACAAAAGTTTGAATAGATCAAAAAGATAACCATTAACAGCATTCTGTAGTTTCTGTCGCTATATTTTTCTTTTTTTTTAATTTAATGTGTATTTTCTATACAGTGAAATACTCAGGCTCTAAGTAAACAGTTTGTACAGTTTTGATAATTGCATCACCCCTAAAACTCATGCTACTACCAAGAAGGAAATTGTGCCATTAGCGTCGACGTGGATGGATCTTGAGGGCATTATGCTTAGTGAAGTAAGTCAAACAGAGAAAGACAAATATTGTATATGGGACTTATATGTGGGACTAAAAAAATCAACTCATAGAAACAGATCAGATTTGTAGTTATCAGAGGTGGAGGGTGGACAAAATGGGTGAAGGTGGTCAAAAGGTGCAAACTCCAATTATAAATGAGTTCTGAGGATGTAAGGTACAACATGATGACTATTGTTTATTGTATATTTGAAAGCTGCTAAGAGTTGCTTTTGTAAGATCCCATAATGAGGAAAATATTTGTTACTAGGTGAGGTGATGGATGTTAACTAATATTGTGGTGATCATTTTGCAACATATTCATATATCCAATCATTATGTAAGACATCTTAACTCTATACGATGTACTATGTCAATTGTATCTCAGTAAAACTAGAGAAAGACTTCTCAGAAAGATACGTAAAATGCCCGTGGCCATCCTTCATAGACTATATCTTCCATCTTCTTCCCTCTATGATCTAGTACTTCTATTTCCCTCTATGGTTATGGCCTTTGAACTTACCCTTTTATTCTGATACTTCCATGATCCTATTTCTATCAGGCTGGCACAATCCTCCATCAGTGTGTCCTTGAATTATTGAGAATGGAGGAAATAAATCTGTCTAGTTAATATTGACTATTAATGAGTTAATTTGAGTTAACAATTGCTAACTCAAAATGGAGCATGAACTGATAGACAACTACATATCCAGTACAAGATTAATAACTAGAATATGTTAAAACATCTCAAAACTCAACAGTTAAAAAATACATATTCTAATTAAAAAATGAGGAAAATACATGAAGAGGCATTTCATTGAAAAAGATATATAGATGGCAAATAAGAACACAAGAAGATGTTCAAGAGAATGAGCCCCTAGGAAAATGCAAACTAAAATTACAATCAAATATCACTACATAACTGTCAGAATAGCTAAAATTAAAAAAAAAGAAAACAATATCAAATGCTCTGAGGATACAGAGAAATTGGAAAACTCATTTATTACTGATGAGAATGTTAACTGGCACAGCCACTCTGGGTAATAGTTTGACAGTTTAAAAACAAAAACAACTAAACCTATAATGATGCTATGACCCAGAAATTACACTGTTGAATATTTATCCCAGATAAATGAAAACCTATATTCACATAAAAACCTGAACATGAATGTTTATAGAAACTCTGTTCATAAAAACAACCAAGACCTCTTTCAACAAGTGACTGGTTACACAAAGTATGGTCTATCCATACTAAGGAATACTACTCTGAGATGAAAAGGAATGAACTATTGATATGTACAATGACCTGGATGAATCTCCAGATTCACTGAGTGAAAAAAAGCCAATATCAAAAATTACACTGTAGAATTCCATTTAAACATTCTTGAAATAATAAAATTAGAGCAATTGAGGAGAGAATAGTATTTGTCAGAAAGGGGTGGGGACAAGGTCAAAGTGGATATGTCTATAAAAGAACAAGTTGAGGGATCTTTGTAGGGATGGAAATAGCTCCTCATCACTTAGAATAAAATCCAGAATTCTCACAAGGCCTGGAAACTGATGTTATATACCCTAGATTCCCTCAGCCACCTCATCTATCACAACACTCAGCTTCTCTTTTCTTTTAGCCCATGTTCTTGCTTCTCTCTTTGAACATATAAAGCTTGTTCCTACCTCAAGGTGTACTCACTTGCCATTCTTTCAGTGAATTACATATATTATTTTCTTATCTTCAGCACATAAAACCATATTAGACTTGTATAAGCTAATTAGTACACGCTTGTTGATTGAATATATCCATTTTTCCATTTATATTCCTTAGGATAAAGCATTAATGAGAACTTTTAAGTCCTTGAATACATTAATTATAAAATTAATTTTAAAAATGTCTTTGGACTTTGAGAGTATTTTTTAACAAGAAGCAAAGTTTTGTTTGTTTTCACATTTTCTAAAAGACTTTGGAGAACTAAATGCAACAATTATTAAGATTTCAGCCAAAGCTGTGTATTAATTCTTACAAATACAGTCAAAGCTTCAAGATGGCTCACTTTATTTTTTAAAACCATGCTGACTTTTTTCTGAAGACCTGAGGGTTTTTGCAGAACTTCATGAAGGAAAGTGAGTCTCTGACCATCTTCTCCAGTTTTCTTATTAAATGTTTGTTTAATTTAGCTTGTATAAAAACTTCCCGTAAAGAAAGGAGATGTGACTTGTTGAATTGATTACAATTTTGCTTGAATCATTATATTTTTCTTCCAGTGTTTTGCCTTTAGATTAAAATATTTCTTAGTTTCTTTCAAGTGCTGGAGTTTTTCTTGATATTGGGCTTATAGGATTAGCTGAAGCACTTAGTTATAAGTTACATTCCTTTTAAAAGTATAAGTCTGAATGCCAACTAGGAACTTATTTATCTCACTTATTTCCTCTAGTCCTTTTTGATTTGTTGCATATCCAACTCAATCTGGTTCAGTAACATATTAAATTACCTATTTTATAAACTAGATAGAACATCTTCTATAATATTCTTTCTCCTTTGGGAAGGAAATACCACCCTCATTCTTTTTTTTTTTTTTAATTTTATTGGGTTATAGTTGATTTACAATGTTGTGTTAGTTTCAGGTGTACAGCAAAGTGAATTAGTTATACATATATATACATCCACTCTTTTTTTAGATTCTTTTCCCATATAGGCCATTGCAGAGTATTGAATAGAGTTCCCTGTGTTATACAGTAGGTCCTTATTAGTTATTTTATATATAGTAGTGTGTATATGTTAATCCCAATCTCCCAGTTTATCCCTCTCCCCCCTTATCCCCTGGTAACCGTAAGTTTGTTTTCTACATCTGACTGTACTTCCCTTTTGTAAATAAGTTCATTTGTACCCTTTTTTTAGTTTCCACATGTAAGTGATGTCATATGATATTTGTCTCTCTGTCTGATTTACTTCACTCAGTATGACAATCTAGGTCCATCCATGTTGCTGCAAATTACATTATTTCATTCTTTTATATGGCTGAGTAACATTCCATTGTACGTATGTATCTTTATCTTCTTTATCCATTCCTCTGTTGATGGACATTTTGGTTGCTTCCATATCTTGACTATGGTAAATAATGCTGCAATGAACATTGGGATAAATGTGTCTTTTTGAATTGTGGTTTTCTCCGGGTATATACCTAGGAGTGGGATTGCTTGGTCATATGGTAGTTCTATTTTTAGTTTTCTAAGGAATCTCCATATTGTTCTCCATAGTGGCTGTACCAGTTTACATTCCTACCAACAGCATAAGAAGGTTCCCTTCCTCCACACCCTCTCCAGCCTTTATTGTTTATAGATTTTTTGATGATGGCCATTTTGACCACTGTGAGGTGATACTTCATTGTAGTTTTGAGTTGCATTTCTCTAATAATTAGTGACGTTGAGCATCTTTTCATGCGCTTTCTGGCCATCTGTATGTCTTCTTTGTAGAATTATCTATTTAGATCTTCCACCCATTTTGTGATTGGATTGTTTGTTTTTTTGATATTGAGCTGTGTGAGCTGTTTGCATATTTTGGAGATTAATCCCTTGTCAGTTGCTTCATTTGCACCACGCTCATTCTTTAGAAATTTGTTTTTTCTCAATATCCATCGCCAAGAGTATTTTCATTGTCAGTACTTCAGGAGGTTTTTGGTTTTTTTTTTAAAGTGTTCTCCTTGAAAATAAAAAGCACATCTTCAAATTGTAAGATTGAAAAGAAACTTGGTATTAGTTCGGTCCCTTGTTTAACAGAAAACAAAACATTTGCTAGCATATGTAGTACCTTGCCCAAATCACATAGCTATTTAGTGATAGACTTAGGTTTTTTGACTTACAGCCTGCTGATCCTCCAACTATAACAGAATGATGCTAATTTATTATATTTACATAAATGCATTTATGTGTTATGTTAGAATTATTATTTTCATATCACTCATTCATTTTTGGTTTGCTTTGTGGTTGTTACTAACTTAAAAGCTCAGATATGAAATTCACTAAGAGCATTTCCTTGTACTTCACTGTTGTGCATTTTGCCTCCTGTTGTGGTCATGCTGTGAAGAAGGGATAGACTTGGACACCCCTACCCCAATTTTGTTCAGATTTTGAGATACTATGCATTTACTAAAAAAAAAAGTATGAAGCAGGCTTATTAATAGCACAAAAAAAGGTTTTTGGGGAGAACAGGACAGCCTCCCAAGCAGGCAGGTCTGAAAAATGGCTTGAGAGAACAGGGAAAAAAGACTGACTTTGTTCTTACTGTTTTTAGGGAAGGGGCTGGGGTGAGGATTCCTACCTGCATGTGGGCCAGGGCTTTCATAGTTTGAAATTAATACCAGATATAGTAAGGCTTGCCCAGATATAAGGCAGAAAGAAAGGGTAGAATGGAGGGGCTGGAAAGTGGTTAACAGTGAAACATCAAACATGGAGTCACATCCTTTATTAAACCTCTGATTATATTCTTTATAATCATTAATATTACAGTATGGGTTGTTCAGTCTTTAAGATCATATAACAATATTTAAATAATGGATATTTTAGTAATGTATTGAAAAGTAAATTAGTAGGCTACAAAGGATGAAACTCAGTGGTTGTTCAATATGTTAGGTGTCTATTCAAAATAACTATTAATGTCTTTTTTTCCATGTGACACAGGTTATTATATATACCGTATATTTAAGCATAGTTTAATGTACATTTTTAAACCTTTGAACATCTCCATTATAGACTTTAGCTAATAATGTTTTTTTCTTGATTTCTAAATACTTTATTGTCAAACAGTATAATTATGACATTAAATAATATTGAAAAGAAAACACAATCCCCATATTAAAATGACCTTTTTAAATTTTGTTCATTTCCTTTTTCCCCCCACAGATAAGGAACTTTATTACTCACAGCAGAACAAGCAGCAAAAACTTCATGTTCTTGTCAATTCTCCTTGCCCCCCAAGACAATGAATTGTTATTGTTAATGTGTTAAATCTAAAAGAACAAAGAGAAAAATTTCCTGATTGCACTTATATAGGAGTGACCACATAAATAACTACTGTGTAAAGCTAAGATCTTGTCCCTTAATTAACAGCATGTAGAAGCTCATACTCCTTATTAAGGTTTCTAAAGAGGCTGGTAAACATACTAAATCTACCTTACTTAAGATTCTGCAGTTGTATTATAAGTGTCATACCTGAGAGCTTTAGAAATCCTACCTGTGGTCTTGTCAGCACAAGTTACATTCTAAGGGTGACTGTTCTAAAATTTAAAATGAGCACAGAAACAGTCTCTCAATCACTAGGCTGATCATGGAAAGCTCTTTTGAACTAAGGTTAAGTCTAGCTAACAGGTTTTTTTTTTAAATAAATTTATTTATTTACTCATTTATTTTTGGCTGCATTGGGTCTTTGTTGCTGCACGCAGGCTTTCTCTAGTTGCGGTGAGCGAGGACTACTCTTCGTTGCAGTGCGTGGGCTTCTCATTGCAGTGGCTTCTCTTGTTGCAGAGCAGGGCTCTGGGCACGCAGGCTTCAGTAGTTGCAGCACGTGGGCTCAGTAGTTGTGGCTCGTAGGCGTGGGCTGGCTCAGTAGCTGTGGCACAAGGGCTTAGTTGCTCCGCGACATGTGGGATCTTCCCGGACCAGGGCTCACACCTGTGTCCCCTGCATTGGCAGGCAGATTCTTTACCACTGCACCACCAGGGAAGTCTTAGCTAACAGTTTTAAAATTCTCACAAAACGTAAATATCGAATGATAACCTACCTAATGCTACCTCTAAATTAAAGAAAATACCAAATCAGAGAACAACAGATGACCAAGAACCAGAGGATCAAACTATATTTAGAAAAATTACATTAATCTTTAGAGAGATCATGCCAAGATCCCAGATGCATAATGATTAAAAAATAAATAGACACAATATACTGAGTCTGAGACAACAGATATTTCCTTTCTACAACTGTGATAGGTATCACTAATAGTTTTTCCTTTGAAAGCATGACTTGGCAACTCATAATAATGAGTAAATGATCTGCTATGAGGTAAATGCTATGAAAAGGGAAAGAATAAAGCAGGATATATGAGATCAGGCATGGGTAGAACATGGGGGTGGAGGTGATTTATTTGTGTCATTAAGAAATTAACCTTTAGGCCAAGACTTGAAGGAATGGAGGGAATTAACTCTACACGTATCTGGAGAAAGAGCTTTCAGGAAGAGTGAACAACCAGTTCACCATCTCTGAGGTTGGAATGTGAACTGGTGTTTTAGAGGACTATTAGAAGGCCTTGCAGCTGGAGTATTGTAAGTGTCTGGGATAGTAGTAGAGGAAAGACAGAAAGGAATGTGAGAAAGTATCATGTAGGAATTTATAGGCCATTAATGGTATTTGTCCCTATTCTTACAGAAATGGGATGTATTGCAGTATATACAGTAGAGGAGTGACATGATCTTATGTTGATTTTTAAAGCATTATTTTAATTGCTGTGTTGATAATATACTATAAGGAAGCAAGGCAGAAGCAGGGAAACCTGATGAGAGGGTTAATGCTTAAATCCATAGGAACCATGATGCTATTTGGATAGGAGGTCAGTACTGCAGGAGCTAAGAAGTGTAAGATTCCAGATAACTTTGAAGATAGAGCCAATGGGCTCTATCAGGATTTCTTGATGAATTAGATGTGGTATGTAAAAAGCAAAACCAAAAACAAAGAATTACCAAACTCTAAGGTTTTGCACTAAGCAACTAAGAGATTAAAGTTGCCAAAAACTAAGATGGTTAAGGCAGTAGGTGGAGCATGTTTGAGGGAAGAATGTCCATAATTCAGTTTTTGATAATATTAAGTTTTAGCCACCTACTGGATACCTATTAGACATTAAAGTGGACATGACTAAAAGTTAGTGGTGTATATGGATCTAGAGTTTGGGGAAGAGGTCAAGGCTGGAAATTTAGGGTAATTTTAGGGTGAATTTAGGGTTCATAGGTATAGAGCTGTGAATGCAGACAAAGAATAGAAGAGAAACTCTTTGTCAGGGAGATAAAACACTAGAAAAGAAGTCTTGGAAGGAGTGGTCAGTTAAGCAGGGGAACATAAAGAGGGTATGGTATCTTGGAATCCTAATAAAGAAGAGGTTTCACAGAGGCAGGAGTGATCAACTGTATCAAAAGTCACTGATACTTCAAATACGATGAAGACTGAGAATTTACCCTTCCATTTGGCAACATGAAAGTAATTGGTAACCTCGACAAGAACAGTGACCTTGACCAGAGCTGCTTTTCTGTACATTACCTCATTTGATCTTTCCAACAACTGTTACTGATAATTCAACATAAACTCCAGTGGCTTAAGGTTCTTTTTCAAGGCTACAGAGTGATTACATGATTAAACATCAATTTAATCCAGATTTGTGTGTTCCCAAAGCCCATGCTTTTCTCATATGCCAAATTCTCTCCTAAGAGTAGCAGAGTATTTTACATCTTATTTTTCCCAAGTATGTTTTTATAATATATTGTTACTTGTCAACATTTGGCTTAAAGAAAAACAACAATGAAACAATAAAATCAGCCTAAGACATTTAAAAGTATCTTGTAGTCTCCCTCCAGACAGCATTAACTCTCCTGGCCTCACTCTGGAAAGTAAATGCTTACAGTCTTAACCCAATTACATGTGAAATGAAGATGAATAGAATATGTCAGAGCATTATTTATCAGTAGAATTAATATACCTATCTATTGATACTTCAGTATAACTAGGAAATAATTTCATATGGATATATTGTCATATACACTGAGGTACTATCAATCTTTATATGAAAAATACTATAATGATCCAAATTTCCATTTCCTTCTGTTTATTTTTATAATATCTCTTTTAAGAAAAACTTTTAAAATATTGACCTCATTTTTCAAACCGGGGTAGAAATTTATAAGTATGAAATTGTGGATGCTAATGCTTTAGATTTCCAAGATGTGTAAGAGGGTGGTTTTGCAGGAAACTGCCTGAGTGCTCTGTTACAGTAATCAGTAGGCATTATGTGTTGTGTTTTTTTTTTCTTTTAAAATTTAAAATGCTACTGCTCTCTTGCATTAGGCAATGGTGGAAATTACTTTTCTACAGAAAGCAGAACGATGTTTCTTCTGGTGGCACTTCACCTCCTCACTTTATAGTCACCAAGGGATATAGTGTTCTTTTCTGCCAATGTTTCCAAACATGTGTTGCAAAAAATCAGTTTTATGAGTATGCAATATAATAGAGCCCCTTTGGATGTTCTGGAAACAAGTAAGGGTAAAAATTTAGTCAGACATACAATCAAGCAATTGTATTTCTTGGAATTTACCCTATGAGCTGAAAATATATTTCTGCACAAAAACCTGCATGTGAATGTTTATAGCAGCTTTATTCATAATTGCCCAAGCTTGGAAGCAACCAAGCTGTCCTTTGCTGGGTGAATGGACAAATAAACCATGGTACATCCTTAAAATGGAATATCATTCAGTGCTAAAAACAAATGAGTTATCAAGTCATGAAAAACATGGAGAAACCCTAAATTCATATTACTAAGTGAAAGAAGCCAAACTGGAAAGGCTACATACTGTATGACTCCAACTATATAATGTTCTGGAAAAGGCAAAAATATGGTGACAGTAAGAAAGTTCAGTTGTTGATCAGGATTAGGGAGGAGGGAGGGATGAAAAGGCAGAACGCTGAGGATTTTTAGGGCAGTGAAAGTATTCTGTATGATATACTGTAATAGTGGATATGTTTCCTTTTACATTTGTCCAAACCATAGAATATACAACATCAGCAATGAATTCTAATGCAAACTAGGGATTTTGGGTAATTTTTTAAAAATTTAGTTAAGAAATAAGGCTGCTGTTATAAATTAACTTTCTCATAACTGTCTTTGAAAGAGTAAGTATGAATTTTCTTTGCAGAGTTGAATTCACTTAGGCTGGTCCATATAAAATCTATATTTAGAAATCAGTTAAGGTTTCTTTATAATCATTCCTTCTCCTTTCCCATAAAGAATAAATCTATTTTTAAACTTATTTTTGACTAGTGTGACCCATACAAAAGAGCCGGTCAATGACTACAATTATATCTATAAAAACTTATATATGTTTATATAAGGGCTATTATCTATATATTTATTGAAGTATAGTTGATTTATAATATTAATTTCAGGTGTACAGCAAAGTGATTCAGTTATATATATTTTTTCAGATTATTTTCCATTATAAGTTATTACCAGATCTTGCATGTAGTTCCCTGTGCTATACAATAAATACTTGTTGCTTATCAATTTTATGTAAAGTAGTTTGTATCTGTTAATCCCATACACCTAATTTATCCCTTCCCTTCCTCTCTTTTCCCTTTGGTAACCATAAGTTTGTTTTCTATGCCTGTGAGTCTGTTTCTGTTTTTGCATACAGATTCATTTGCTAATTTTTAGATTCCACATACAGGTGATATCATATAGTATTTGTCTGATTCGCTTCACTTAGTATGATATTCTCTGGGTCTATATATGTTCTTCAAATGGTAATATTTCATTCTTTTTATGGCTGAATAATCTATTTTATATATATAGACTACATCTTTTTACCAGTCGTCTGTTGATGGACACTTGGGTTGTTTCCATGTCTTGGCTATTGCAAATAGTGCTGCTATGAATATTGGGTGCATGCATCTTTTAGAATTAGAGTTTTCATCTTTTCAAGATATATGCCCAGGAGTGGGATTGCTGGATCATATGATAGCTCTGTTTTTAGTTTTTTAAGAAACTTCCATACTGTTTTCCATAGTGTCTGCACCATTTTATTCCCACCAAGTGCAGGAGGGTTCCCTTTTCTCCACACCCTCTCCAGCATTTATTATTCGTAAACTTGTTGATGATAGTCACTCTGCCTAGTGTGATGTGATACCTCATTGTGGTTAGTTTTGATTTGCATTTCTCTAATGAGCAATGTTGAGCATCTTTTAATGTGCCTGTTGGCTATCAGTATGTCTTCTTTGAAGAGATGCTTGTTTAGTTCTTCTGCTCATTTTTTGATTGGGTTTTTTTTTTTTTGGATATTGAGTTATATACACTGTGTATTTTGGATATTAACCCCTTGTTGGTAGCATCATCTGCAAATATTTTCTCCCATTCTGTAGGTTGTCTTTTTACTTTGTTGATGGTTTCCTTTGCTGTGTAAAAGCTTATAAGTTTGATTAGGTCCCATTTGTATATTTTTGCTTTTATTTATTTTGCCTTGAGAGACTGATTCTAAGAAAACATTGTTATGATTTATGTCTGAGAGTGTTTTGCCCATGTTCTCTTTTATGAGTTTTATGGTGTCATGTCTTAAATTTAGTCCTTTCAACCATTTGGAGCTTATTTTTGTATATGGTGTGAGAGAGTGTTCTAATTTCATTGATTTACATGTAGCTGTCCAACTTTCCCAGCACCACTTGCTGAAGAGACTGTCTTTTCTCCATTGTATATTCTTGCCTCCTTTGTCATAGATTAATTTGACCTTAGGTATGTGGGTTTATTTCTGGAATTTCTATTCTGTTACATTGATCTACATAAGACTAATATTTTTTTAAATGTTTTTTCATCCCCCTCCTTTAGAAGTGCTTAGGTATGGCTCCTCATGTGTGTATATATGTGTAAATGTGATTTTATACATATGTGTAGTTTCAAATACACATATGTAATATTATGCATAATATATATTAAATTATATATTATTTTGTTTAACTTTTATTGATGTTGGCTATCTGGTCAATGATCCATTTGATGACTTTAGCTTCTAAAATATCTGTACCCACCTACTAATTGTAGAATTATCCAATTAAATGAAATCCATTTGACAATTTTTTTTCAAAATTATTTTTTTACCTTCTTTTAAACACACTACTACTGTTTTCCTAACTTTAAGGTTTTTAAAGCTTGATAGTATAAACACACCAAATATAGGGGAATCTTTATATTATCATATTTCGATTTGACCTGTAAAGGTGCTGATGTGAAATGTTGTCTTTCCCAAGTTCTAGAAGGTCCTTCAGGATCTGGCTCTTGGATATTAATTATCATAACTTTCACTGAGGACATATATACCACAACCTTGTTTAAAGGGCAAGACATGAATGAATTAATTTAATCCTCTCAATAGCCCAAAGATTTAGGTACCTTTTTTATGTCCACCTTGCATATGAGGATATTACATCACAAAGAGGTCATTTTCCCAACATTATGTCCTATAAACTGACAAAGCTGGGCTTTCACCTCAGGCGGTCTATCTCCAAAAGCCGTGACTACTAATCAATACTGTTTCACATGCTTACTCTTTTATCTTCTTACCTCTGTCATAACTAGCCACAGTGGCCTCTTTGCTCTTTCTCATATATTTCTAGCAACCTTTATGTTGGAGGCTTTGCTTTCACTGTTTGCCTTAGGCCTTGACTGCTCCTTTTCAGATATCAGCATGACTGGCACATTTATATCCTTCCAGAATTCTTGTATTTCATGTTTCCCTTGACCATCTACCTAAAACAACATAAACCCCCATCCACAAACATGCCAACCACTCCCTTCAAAATTCTTGAAAGTGTTGGTTGCAGTCTTAGACTCCTTAGTGATGACTTCCACCACAGCATCCCATGAATTTTGCCTTTATAACTGAATGTAAATGATTTGTCAAGTGAGTGGCTGCACACACGCATTTACAATTCTATAGACAACAGAGTTTAAAGGAGATCAGAGTGAGACAAGGAAAATTCTGAATAAGTGTATGAGAGTCATTGAGGTTTCCGTCTTTTGGGAGAGGAAGAAAAATAGCAGTTTAAGATATTGCGATGATAGAAATATGCACGAGTGAAAAAAGAAGTATTTCACAGGCCACTTTAGAAGCATAAAAATGGTATAGGCCCCCACTCTGGACCTCAATAAAAGCAGAACTCCTGGCCTGCGTGTCCCCACTCTCCACCCGCCGAACCCAGGATGCCATGTAATTTCCAGGACCTGTCGTTAATAAACCTTTTGTTTTTTTCAGTTTCCTGATGGTTATTGCTTGAGGGTGTGTTGCAACCATAATAAGAATCACAAGGGCCAATCCAGCCACAATATTGGTTATCGATAGGCTGAGACTGGCACAAAATGATCATCCACATATTGTATAAGATTGGCGTCGTAAACAACAAATTTAATGTTTCTAAGGCCATGGTTAAATAATTACAAGAAGTAAGAGGGCATTTTTGTAAAACTTTAAGGGCATAAATATCCAATTGATTTTCTCAACTGAAGATAAATAGATATTACAGTCTGTATGCAAGAGAATATATACCATGTAGATCTGCCACTATTTCTGAGAATGAAGATAGGAAGCTATTAGGGGGACTACACAGAAATGAGGAAGAGTGATCTTTTCAATGGGCCTTAAATTTTGTACAAAACAGTAGCAGTGACTATCTTTTTGATGGGTAGAAGGGCTGTGCCAGTCAGTTAATAGAGGATAATGAATGCATTTGAAAATATATAAACAGGTGGCAACAGTTTTTTAAGAAACTAATTTTTCTTGGGTTAGGGGATAGTTGTAGTAAGAGCATACCCAGTCACCTGGTTCAGCCTACACCATGTGTCCCATATCTGCAATATATTAGGCCCAGAATAAATAAGGAGCCACTTAGAGGTATAAAATGTTGATAGGGGTAGCACCAGGTAGTGGTTAATTAATCTGTGTCATCATCAAATTATAATTTTTTCTGGAAGTGCCAGAAACAGGGTGTTCTGACTATATCTAATGGTAGCATCCCATCTACAAGGTATATCTTGCTTCAATTGATTCCCTGGAATGGCATAACCAAGCAGGAAAGCATGTGAATAATGAGAGTGAGAGTGTTGACTAGTGATAAAGAAGCTAAGACAAAGGCATAGTCAGAGTGGCATTTGAAATGCCCACCCCTTAATTTGTTTGATACCTGAAAGGAGGAAGGAATGGTGGAAAGGTGACTGTTGGAAGTGTAGCCCTGGTATCAACTAGATACTAGTTGATCTACTACAATGTATACTAGAAATTATACATTTCTTTGCAGTTGCATGAAAATGTCTCTCTTTTGTGTTAAGGAAAATTGCAGGAAAACCACAGTGGATAGATTTACTCAGAGGGATGCCATGTCATGTAAACTTTGTCTTTTGTGTTTTAGATGACATATTTTCTAACTGAAGCAGGATAATTATTCTTCTGATTTTCCTTTTTTTCTAATATCAACAGGTATCTTTGTCTGGACATATCATTCTTTATCTTGAACATATCTATTTGTCTAATCCAAGGAGGTATTAATTTGGTCTACAATTTTTCTTATTTTTGAGTCAAAGTATATTCCATTTTCCCAGCAAGGTCTTTGAAGTTAGAGATTCCTCAGTCTGCCATTCTATTTTCTGTTTTCTAAATAAATGTGTTATTTCACATTTAAGACTATCAATAAAGGAGGACGATAAGACTGTGGTAGCTTCACCTATATGGAGACCTGAGTATTTTTGGAAGGTTCTTGTTAAGTAGTTTCTGCAGTCAGTGATGGAGGCATTTTTTTCCAGTTTGTAGGATTGGATTCGTCACCAATCAGTCTTGAAGGAAAGTCTTCAGGAATAGCTGCTAAGAAATCTTGTCCTACCTTTATACTCTTTTGTTATGCAAATGTGATCTTGACCAAGGTTTGTAGGCAATAAGATGGTTAGGTTGTTCATCATCACTACCTACTTTACAAAACTTTAGGAGGGAATTTTGTCCAGTGAGAAGGATGTGTTTAGGAGGGGGTGGAGGGAAGAAAGGGAAGAGGGTCTTGTGAAGCTATAAGAGGAGAGGGAGCAAGTAGGAAAAGAGAGGAAATCAAGGTGCAAGGGACCAGAATGGACATTGACAGGGAAAGGGAAAGAGAGAGATTAGACTTTTTTCATATCGAGGCAAAGATGACTATGTTTAGAATACAGAGTCTTCATTAGGATACCTCTTCCCTTGCTCTGAAGTCTTGGTCAATGAAAAAACACTTCAACTCAATAAAGAAAGAACTTCCAAGCATATTATGTGAATTGAGATTTGGGTCATGATACTAGGTAAAGAACACCTTCTAGCCAAGGTACTGGTCTAGAGGAACAGGAGATGTGTGGTTAAATATGGAAACCTTTTTACCAACCTAAACCTTGTAACAGGCTGTGGAAGCAGAGATTGTAGCAGTTATGCTTCATTAATTGTGGTGACTTCTAATCTTCCATTTCCTCCCTGCTATTCTTAAAGCCAAACAAACAATAACATGACGTTTTAGTTTTCAGGGGTGAGAATGAGGTATAACCAAATTAACACCACCATGATATGGTAGCTGTTGGATTTTGTTTGTCTTTTTTATTGGAGGACACAAACTTTTCATCCAAAAGAAAAGAACACTGGTCAATACTGGACAGCATTTGTGACTCCTCCACATACGTTCTACAAGCCTTTTCCATTCTTCTCAGGAAGCTAATCTGTTTGGGTTACACCATCAGGTTCCCTTGCATTCTGACTGCCACTTGTGTTGGAAAATGGGAAGACTTTGCAGGTGATTAGAGGAATTTCTGAGAAATACTGAGAAATTTGGAATTGAGTACTTTCCTGAGGAAGGGGTGTCATCATGGTCTGGTGTGTGTCCCTCTAGCTAATATCCTAACTCTTCACACATTCTGTCTGCTTTGGGATTTCAGTAGCTATTACCTTTAATAACTTCAGGTGTAGTAATGGTGCTTGGGGTGCTATATTATTTCTTGTGGATAACTGTACTTTGCCTAACACATATTTTTAAATCATCCCATTAAAAAAAATTTTTTTTAAGTATACTAATCTGATTTTGCCATCTGTTTCCTGATGAGAAATTGGCTGATATTGTGATAGCCATAGTTATGTCTAAAGTTAGTTCCCTTAATCTCACTTCTAGAATCTGTTGGTTATTTGAGCCAATAATTCCCTTTCTTATGTAAAGGATTTTAAATAGGCTTTTGTGTCACATGCAACCCTGGAGTCCTAATTCAAACACCTTTTAGTGAAGAAATATGAATTATTTTAGAGATCAGTCTCTATTGTGCTAATTACTTTTGACCTGTCACTCAATCTCTGTAAAACTCAGTTTCTTCATCTGCAAATTGCCGCAACTGAAATATATCCTGTCCAAGGATAGAGAGAGTTTTAACAATGATTTACCGTGTTAGGCATTTTGGAGCAGATAAAATAAACTGAAAATTTCTCTTAATTCTTTAGACTATTATCTCTAATAGTATTTGAGGTCTAGGAACTTAGTTATTATTTCTTACACATTTTTGCCCTAAATATTAGGGAAGCTGCTGACAGAAAAGAAGGTGATGGTCTGATGAAAAGAACCTATGTCTTTTGAAATTTTAGACAAAATAAGGAAAGGATCAGAGTTGACAGAGAAAATGATCAGTGTCAAAAGTCCTTATTACAAGTCACAATGTTATTTTAAGCGGTATGAGTTTAGCTCTGTTTTATTAAATAATAACAGTTTTAATACATAGAATATGTGCATTTTAACACAGTTCAAAATAATAAATTATTTTACTTTGTAGATCTTTACATTGTAGATCATTAAGACTCTGTCTTCATATAACCTGTGAATGGCTATCATATCCATCCTAGCTTAGTAGGATCCAGAATATCATAATCTGTGACCAGGAGAGACACGGTAATCCTTGTAATCCTGTGCCTTTATTAAAACTGCTCCTGTGAGAAAAGGGCTGAATATAAAGTAGCCATTTCAAATAGAACACATTTTATTTAAACATCTATTTTAATATTTGTGTCATTTGCATATTTGAATTCATCTTTGGAAATGGTGGCTAATAATAGTCCCCAGTTATGATTTGTATCAGTATCATCAGGGATAAAAAAAAGCCAACCATGACCAATTTATGTAAAAGGTGCAAAGATCATCTCTCATCCTAGACACTGCTATGGTTACATGCTCTGCAGTCTCTAGTCGGCTCCAGGCTCCATGCCCTTCTTCTTGTCCAGGGCTTCTCTGTTGATGCCAAAAGGAAACTCACATTTTGGGATGCCAAGTCCATACCTAGAGGTCAGAAGTGTTAATAGTCTGTTGAATGACCAATGAAGATCAGGAGTTGATAACTGTTCCTCCCTTAATTTCCCCAGAAAGAAGGTTCTGAAACATATTTCATCTGGCTCTGTGTGTGTTCTAAGAGGTTGATCTAGCAGGCATTCCTATTGATGTCCAACTCAGTAATGAACCTTTGATTGGCTCCCCTCCTTCTCTGCTTAGCTCTCCACCCTACGCGCCATCTCTCAGAATCCTATTCCCCAAAATAAAACATTAGCCGCTCAGCATTTACCTCAGGTTCTAGGGCAGGGGGCTTTAAAGTTATCCATGAACAGTGTCTTCTTTTCATTATAACGATATAAAATGCAGTCAAATATATATATTTACAATACCCTGTTCAGTTGATGGGGAAACATTTTTTTATAAGAACAATTTTGAGCCTTAGTTAAAACTACTTTTTCTCACTGTGTAGTATTTTCTGTACTAAAGTTACCAGATTCTAAAATTCATATTCAGGAGAGAGGAAGGTCCCTAAAACAAAAAAGACATGTTGAGAAAAAGGAATATATATTAATTCCTATTATTATAAATAAAATGCATGCTTATAATTTGAATACTATGAAATATAAGGCAGGAAAAATTTTCTATTTTAACCAATGATAAAGTATATTTAATTTTATATTTTACTTTAAATATATTTTTAAAAAATGAAACTTGTTTGTGCCCGTAGATATCCTGCCTTTTCCCACATTTCATGCATGAGCATTTTCTCCTTTTGTAGAATAGTATAGAAAAATGTGATTTTTAAAAAAATGGTAAAAAAAAATCATATGATTATATGATTTTATCAAAGTTTATTTCATTAGTTCATTTTTGATGAATATTTAAGTTTATGTGCTTTTCTAGATATTTTCTTATAATTTTCTGGAAGTTAAGGTACTCTACCAAGGTCTAAGCATCTTTTATTTTGTATGCATGTGTATTTCTCACCTATTCTTTTTCAAAAATTATAGTTTCTCTTTGCATGCATTTAAGAATTGTTCAGCTACCAACAAGTACCCTATTGTTATCATCCACCTAACTTTTGTGATTCTACTTGTTCATGGATAATTTTAACACATGACACTCTCCCTTTATTTTCACCATTTTATCCTATCATTGACTTTATTGATTTCAATGTTCCTGAAGATCATACATTCATAGACTGATCTTATCAATTCAAACAGTATTTATTTTCATTCTCTCCAATACTCAGTCCTACATAATGACCTTCAACTCTCAATTGTATGTTTATTTTAATACTGAAATCCAGCCTAGTCAATTTACCCAATTATACTTTTACACTCAGTAATCCTCATCATGCCTGTACTTCTGTCCTTACTCAGCTTTACCTATTAACCATCTTTTGGGAAAAGCCTTGAACTTGAACATCAGAATTTCTTATACAAACTTCTCGCAGGAAACTGGACTTCACAAGGCCTATATTTGCATAACTGAAGGAAACTACTCAAAACACTTTTTTTTCAGCATTAAGAAACACTGGGGAAATCTGCTGCAAAGTGCTTTTCCTGTTCCTTCTTAGACATAGATTCAGCTGAACACTTATCCTACCAGATGAGACAAAAAATCAAAGTTGACCCTGTAGAGCAACCCATTTATGGCACCCTATTATGGTATTTTAATGCTTCTTCAGCTTTTGATGCCCTATTCATTTAGTTTTTCCATGTTTGTTAGGTTCTGTTGCCTCACAGCCTTTACAAATTACCTCCTTTACCTCCTTAGAAGCTCTTTCTGGTGTCAGGTACTGATGATTGTGCCAGACTGATTCTTGAGTCTGAATGGTGAGAAAAACATTCTGTTTCCCTCAGGACATTGAGCTTCAAATGAGGACACTGCCAGAATGAAACTGGACAAGCTAGTCACACCTCCTAGGAAATGAGAGGACTTTGCTTTTTTGGAGCCCAGAAAATAGTACCTCTATGCCACAGTAATTGGTCTATAACTTCAAGGACCCTTGTTTTCTTTTGTCCTTTAGAGCAAAACATTGGGCATTTTGGTTGACAAATTGAGGCTAAGAGCTTTTGCCTGTTTAAAAAAATACTACAGATCCTGTTAAAGATTTGTAGGACTTAGCTGCTTTTTCTATTGACTACCATAGAAGGCTAGATTCTCTGCAGATTCACCACAGTAACAAGGATGATTTTTCATTAAATAAAGGAGAACCTGCATTTTCCTTTTCCATAATTCTATTTTGACAGCTAGTCAGAATATCTACTCTCTGTTATATTCTAGCAGCAGATTTACTACAATATGTATTTGGTCTGTACCATGCCTCTTTGTACACAACCAATTCTTTTTCATTATCAACTTGACTTTTACCTTCTCTTTATGCATTCATTTCCACTTTTCACCTGAACTTTGGTACTGAATCTTTGCAGTGTACCAATAGATTATTAGACACATTAGAATAAATTTAGGGATTAGAAGAGAAAGATTTTGCTGCATATTAGATTACCCATGTGAAACTCGTAGTATTTGAATATTTTGGCATTCAAAAATGACATTTAAGTATTGACCAAATAAGCAAACAAACAAATAAATAACATATTCTATTGTAAAGAATCTTACTAGATTTTAGCTACTGAATTGAGGATAGATAAAGGGTTATTTTTCATTAAATAAAATAATAATATGTAAGGCATTATTTATCCACATATCTTAGTCACTTGGTTCTATTTTAGCTCACAATCCTATAGCTACTTCATTTGTCCATCATATCTTTTTTGATTATCTTTTCATTAAGTCACTGGTCCTGACCAATAGAATCCTTTAGATTGCAACTTCTGCTAATTATATTTAAATAGGGCAGAGGCTAGGGTACTGTATCTGGCTTTGGATACTTTCTATATTGAATGGATACTGTTACCTGTAAGAATCTTTTCTGAGAATCTGAGTGCATTTGGGAATATGAATTGGATATGGGATCTAGTAAAAGTTAAGCTACTCTGCATACACTTGAGCTTAAAGGGAGAATGGAGATGCTGGATTTAGGCCATTTAGTCTACTACATGATCACTTTTTTAATTCCCACAACTCTTTAAGAATGTGATAAAACTCAAAAAATATAATTGGATTGCTTTTGAAAACTAGAAAAAGGGCTGATATTCCTCGTACGGTGACATGGCAGATGGAAGATTAAGTTGTAGAAGCAGAGTAGGTTCAGTATTATATCTCCCTAGAAACAAGTAGATCATGGGGCTTTGCACAGGCAATAGAATTGGGTTTTCCAGCTCTCCGGGGAGTAGGAACCCCCTAACTGATACCTAAGTTACACAACCCATTAAGTAGCCTCAGAGACGTTGCCAATATCAGACTAACAAAGAATTTTTCGGTGATCCAGCTGCAATACACAGTCAAAATACACAGTCTATCAAATAGTTATGCACAAAAATACCCTCCATTTTTATGCTCATTGTTCCAAGGCTGAATGCTTTCAACTATTGCTATATATGTGAAAAGTAAATATTTAATGAAGTAACAGGAGATTTTTTATTCCAGACTGCATAGATTTTTTCAGTTTTGAAGGTCTTTTCTTCTAAGAGTATCTCTTAAGATCTTTTTTTCTAAGAGTATCTTTTACTTTAAGTAAAATAATGGCTTAGAGGCAGGTACTTTCAAATTAATTCCAAAAATCAAGGCATTTTTGGAATCCATTTCAAAATAAATCTGTATTTTATATGTTTATAGTTAACAATAAGAGAAAAATAACAAATAATTCAAGTATAAACTTCCTCACTTGTAGGAATAGATATATGAATTTCTACATAAAATTAATTTTTCAAAGCTTTTCAATTGAGCACTCCAAAATAAGTGATATTGATACAACTTAACATTAACTATTCCATCTTTGGCAATATTCTAGTACTTTCAAATTTAATCTTTTTCATTAGTGCATTTAAAATTTGAATTTCTAACCATTTAGTTTTGTACCGTATCAGTTATGGTACATGATAAATTATTATTATAACACAGACTCAAGATTATAAGGGTGTTAGTAATATCAAAGTTTACTTCTTTCGTTTATTTATTTAATTTATTTAGGCTGCACCACGTGGCATGTGGGATCTTAACTCTCTGACCAGGAATCAAACCCATGCCCCTGCATTGAAATCACAGAGTCTTAACCACTGGACCACCAGGGAAGTCCCTACTTCTTTCCTTTACAATGGCCCAGTGGTCAGTAGTATAGGGCAGATGGGATAAGCTCTAATTCATGAGGTTATTGAGAGATCCAGATCACTTTCATCCTGTGACCCTTCCATCTCCTAGATTTGTGGCATTCATATTGAGTGCAGTGAGTGAGCTCATAAGCCCATGGAAAGGAGAAGGAATACTCCTAAGCATGAATTTGAAGGAGGTGACCTAGAAGTTACTTCAACATTACTTCCTTTCACATCACATTGGCCTGACTGAGTTATATTGTTTTACCTGGCTGCAAGGGGGCTGGAACATACAGATCCTAGCTGGGTAGCTGTGTGTTCTGCTGAAATTTGAGATGTTTTCTTACTATATGGGGAGAGAGAATGTAAATGAGGGACAGCTAGTGGCCTTTGCCACCCTAATCATTCTTTCTTACTTGTTGGAAGTATTAATATATTATAGCTTGGGGATTTGGGACCTTCTTCCATGTCTTTCAGTTATTTTGCATAAGAAAGGAAAATATAAGCCTTCATTTTTTTTAGCATAGAACTCACATGTAAAATGTGGGGCCTTAAAACTAAACGTGCATCACAAGCAAGAGGAGCCTAAGGAGACGTGATGACTAAATGTAGTAGAGTGTCCCGAATATAATGCAGGAAAAGAAGAGTGACAATAAGAATAGGAAAGAATAGGGGAAGAATAGAAAATACGAATAATGTATGGACTAATAATAGTGTACAGTATTGGTTCATTAATTATGACAATGTGCAATCCTAAATGACTAAGATGTCAATAATAGGTAGGGCTTCCCTGGTGGCACAGTGGTTGAGAGTCCACCTGCCGCTGCAGGGGATACGTGTTCATGCCCCGGTCTGGGAAGATCCCACATGCCACGGAGCAGCTGGGCCCGTGAGCCATGGCTGCTGAGCCTGTGCGTCCGGAGCCTGTGCTCCGCAACGGGAGAGGCCACAACAGTGAGAGGCCCGCGAGCGCCCCCAATAACAACAACAAAAAAAGGTAAACAGAGTATGTGGTAACACAGTAAATCTCTGTACTATCTTTGCATTATTCTATAAATCTAAAAAAGTTCTAAAATAAAGTTTATTAATAAAAACAATTGTGTATTATTGTATACTAAATGACTATTTACATACTTTATCAAATGCAGGACATAAGCACAGGTAACAGTGAAACAGCAATTTGAAAAAGAACTAGTTTTAGATAATATTCCTGGACTCCAAATTGTGTTAAGTATAAAATAGCAAAGGATAAAATGAAGTGAAGATTTCATACAATGATGAAGTACCAATTGATTGTTAGCCTGAGTTTCCCCTTCAAATCAGTTTGCTTCATACACCTGTGCTATATTGAGGACAGGAGTTTATTTTGCTCATTCGTGTTAATAAGAAAATCTGTCTTTATTTAAAAGTTGTGTGGTTAAAATATACTTCCTCCATTAAACTAGATGTAAATTATCTAATTTGTTATAAGAAGACTTGCAGTTTGCTTTAATAGCTATTAATTCATCTGTACCACCTTCCTAAGGTGACTATAGAGTCACATATATATGAAGAAAAAAATTGCCAAAGTGTTCAATTACTTTCTTATTGTAGTGGATCAAGTGAACTTTCAAATGTTGCATATTAGGAGCAAGAGATTTTTATTTCATGAAATCATTTTAGAAATGAAGAGACTATGTTTTACATTAATTTTATTACCCCATTTAGGATTAAAAAAATTGAACCATTTAAATTTAAATTAGATTTATATTTAAATCTAATCACCATAAGAAAAGCAAACTAAATTTTGTTAGATCAAAATGATATGGAGTGGGTTACCTTAAATAAATAAGGAAAGAATCCAGGACCTGCAACAGCACTCTCATAATTAGAGAAGGGAATTTCTGACAGTAACTTGTATATTCTCTACATGACGTTTGTTTTCTTTTTCAAGTTATTCTTTCTCATTTCTTGGAGCAGTAATAGCATGTATTTTCTTCAAATGAGTGACATCAAATCCTTACTGAACTCTTTTTAGGTAAGGATTACATTTTGGTTAAGCTGTTTTTGCTTTTAAGACACAGAAGCTCTTTGAAGTTATCTTATTTAATTGAGGGTATATTGATAGATATAAATATATTCTAGACCTCACACTGAGCAATTAACTTGACAATTCAAAGTTTAGAACCATAGATAAATCTAATTGTCATGGAATTAGAAATGTTTGCAATCAAGCCTTGAAGACCTTAGAATCAAGTTATGTGGGACTTAGTTCTAGCAAACATGCAATAAGGCAACTAGCTGTTTTTACTAGCTCAGTCTCACAAATGCTATTCAGCTGTCATTTATTAAATGTTCACAATGTGCCAGACTCTGTTCTAATATACACTAAGTATCTAATTAAAACTTCACAAACCCCTATAAGTTAAGTTCCCATATTATTATTGTGATTTCTGTGCCACTGTAAATTGTATTAACTTGCCTGAGACAACTAAGTATGCAAGAAGGTAGAGTCAGGACAGGAAACCATAAAGTCCTTATTCTCTACACTCTGCTGGTCCCTTAAGGGATTAAGAAATTTTGGCAAATATCTTGTAATGTTATGCAGGCACTGGAAATGTTATTTAAAATATTTAATGATAGAAAATGTATGCTATAATGTTAATGAAGAAGTACAGTTAATATATTGAATAAAATATGTACATCTGTATGCATAGATTAAATGTGTGAAAGAACTGCATTAAATGTTTACAGTACCTATGTCTTGATAATTGACGTGAAAGTGCTTTTTTTTCCCCTGCTTATTTGATTTTGGTTGAATTTTCCTTCTTTATATTAATTATGTAATTTTGTAAAATTGGGAAAAACATAATTATAAAACATACAATCTGCTTTTTTATTTAAAAAATTTTATTGAAATACAGTTGATGTACAATATTATATAAGTTACAGGTGTACAATACAGTGATTCAAAATTTAAGATTATACTCCATTTATAGTTATTATAAAATATTGGCTGTATTTCCTGTGTTGTACAATATTTCCTTGTAGCTTATTTTATACATAATAGTTTGTACCTACTAATCCCCTCCCACTCTATTGCCCTTTCCCCCTTCCCTCTCCTCTTGGTAACCACTAGTTTGTTCTCTATTTCTGTGAATTTGTTTCTTTTTTGTTATATTACAAAAAATATAGTTTCTTGTATTTTTTAGATTCTACATATAAGTGATATTATACAGTATTCATCTTTCTCCATCTGACTTATTTCACTTAGCATAATATCCTTCAGGTCCATCCATGTGTTTTTTATTTTTATGGATATATCTTTAGAATATTTTATGGATACACACATACACACACACACACACACACACACACACACACACACACACACGTATACGAAAATAATTATTTCTCCTGAATGTCTATACTACTGAATGAATTAGAGATGGAAAGAACTTTAAGAATTCTCTACTTTAAAGCAATAGCATTAACCTGGAAAGCTGAAGGAAAAGGAAGACATGTATGTATTAGATAGTGAAAAATGGTTTAGGATTTTCACTAACCTCATAACCTTTCACTGTTTGAGGTAGAGTCAGATTATTTTTGTAGTAGAATTGTGGGGAAATAAGCAACTTTCTATCCATTCCATTGAGATATTTTTGTTGTCTATATTGATTTTCTTTTTTATTTTAAAGTTACCTGATATGTCTGAAAATATATCTCTAGATTTATAAGCAATGGAGTTGAAAAAATAATGTGCAATGTTTCCAGTCATAATCACTTATCATGCTTCAATCATGTTTGTTTTAGAATTAAGTAGGAGTCAGTTCAAAGTAACAATATATGTTTTATTGTGTGAAATTGGACCCTGTGAAGAAGTTATAAATGCAAGCTATTAATAAGCAAATGTTTAAATATGTAAGAAATTTGCAAAGCAAATTTTCTGGAGATAAAAGTACTTCTGCAAACTACAGATTCTCTGATAAACTCTATGAAGTAGCATGAATCTTAGTCCATTAGCACTGGTATTCAATGCATAACACATTCATTTCTTAAAACAAATTATTTAAATCTGAGTGAAGCTAACTATCATTCTTGGCTCATGGAAAATTCAGTCTCACTCACTCCACACAATTTTGAATGAGGGCTCTGGAGTATTAAGTATGCAAAAAAAATCAGCTGTCACTGGTCTTTGTTTATTGATTAACACACCGAAAATCATAGTCTGTTCATGTCAAGGATTCTGCTGCTTCTGTGAAGCACTTGAATATGGAAATCATCATCATAATAGGGACCTCTGTCCATCTTCTAAAATTCATTCTTTACTCTTATCTAATAATGTAATTATAGCTGGGGACATTGCAACATTTCCAGGCATTCTTTGAATATATGTATGACTATATGACTAAGCTCTCTTCAATGGAATGAGAAAGGAAATAATATTTTAGTTCTGTACCTATGGACTGATGATGATTTCTCGTTACCAACATTTAACTGATATTTCAGTAGGAAACTTAAGCAATTAAAAATGCTTTACATTTATCGATATATTAATTTGAAAAATACTGAAAATTTAACTTTACCTATAGTTTATAAAGTTTAATTCCCAGTTTCTTTTGTTTAAAAAAATTATGTACAGCAGTAAAGAATATTTTTAGAAGAAAAAAGTCATACCTGACGGCAACATCTTAATACTATCCTCAGTATAGCAAAATGTCCTTCTAACCCATGTCCCTGTTGAACAAATTGAATAGGAAAAGTGTAATCAGAAAGCAAATTTCTTTTTTCACATCACTGTGAAACATTAACTTTTCTCTATACCTCGGGATATTTGTGGTATAAATCCATAGTTTATCTGGCCTTACACAAATATTGTAAAAATTTCTCATGTATGATCTAATAAATATCCTGATAAGCCTATTACCAATGTTTCAGTCTCTTTTCCAACCATGCCTCTCTCTGTCATCTAATCAACCATGAGCAGACTGAAGTTTGACACCCATACTCAGAGAACCCAACATTGATAATTAGGCCTGTATTTAATCAACAATCAAGGTAATCTCCAGACTTTCAAATTCAAACAAGCAGCAAGTATTTTAATGCTAATGGACTGCAGCCTGTAAAAGAGAATCCTTTCTGATGCACTACTGAGGTGTGGCCATGGAATATATCTGATAAGAGATACCTTTCTAGGAAGCAAACCTGAGCAGTGAAATTGACTCAAAATCCATTACAGAAGGCAGAGGGTAGGTTCTTTCTATGTTTAAAAGCAATAAGTCTGTTTTATGGACTAGAGATTACTCTATGTGCTTTTTAACTTCTGTTCTTTACTACATGTATGTACTAATAGTTTCCATTTCCCCCCACCATCTCTTATTGAATTTGTTAGGGTAAATTAAATTGATCAGTTAACCACAATGAGCTAAATCCATACTTGACCAAAAGGAATTCACAAAGAAATCCTAGTCTTGGAGTTAGATTTAATAATAGGATAAGACTCTGGAATGTTCTCTTTTTGTGGAGGGAATTAGTATTTTTTTTTGTACTTTGGACAATTGCATTATAGTTGAGAAGGCTTTAAAAAAAATTTGTATGTGGAATATATGTTCATGTTTGTCTCACTTCTCTTTATCATATAGTTTAATTATGTCTGTAGTTTCCCTGTAGTTTAATTTTTTGTCTGACAACAAAAACCTTTACTCTTTTTTTTTGTGGACATATTAATCAGGGCTGATTTGTGGCATTTACTGATATGCAGGTGGTGAAATTGTCCCACCATGGCTGATTCCAAGTTAATAAGGTTTTAATAACAAGTGTGCAAATTTCCTGAAAACTTACCAATCAGTTCTTAAAAAACAGCATTCACCCAGGGTTCCTAGGATTTCTTCTTTTTATATCCTTTAGAGAATGTCCATTCAACAAAAATCATTCTTTCATGGGTTGATTGTATTTCAGTGAAAAAAATGACAAACTGCTTCATGTTATCCAGTATTAAATTTCCTGTTACATATGCAGATAAGCATACAACAAAAGGAGATCCCTATTCTCTTTAGTAGATCCATAATAGATAAAATATTACTAGGCCTTCTGCCCATTTTTGGACTGGGTTGTTTGTTTTTCTGATATTGAGCTGCATGAGCTGCTTGTAAATTTTGGAGATTAATCCTTTCTCAGTTGCTTCATTTGAAAATATTTTCTCCCATTCTGAGGGTTGTCTTTTTGTCTTGTTTATGTTTCCTTTGCTTGCAAAAGCTTTTAAGTTTCATTAGGTCCCATCTGAGTATTTTTGTTTTTATTTCCATTTTTCTAGGAGGTGGGTCAAAAAGGATTTTGCTGTGATTTATGTCATAGAGTGTTTTGCATATGTTTTCCTCTAAGAGTTTTATAGTATCTGGCCTTACATCTAGGTCTTTAATCCATTTTGAGTTTATTTTTGTGTATGGTGTTAGGGAGTGTTCTAATTTCATTCTTTTATGTGTAGCAGTCCAGTTTTCACAGCACCACTTATTGAAGAAGCTATCTTTTCTCCAATGTATGGTCCTGCTTCCTTTATCAAAGATAAGGTGACCATATGTGCGTGGGTTTATCTCTGGGCTTTCTATCCTGTTCCGTTGATCTATATTTCTGTTTTGTGCCAGTACCATACTGTCTTGATTACTGTAGCTTTCTAGTATAGTCTGAAGTCCAGGAGCCTGATTGCTCCAGCTCCTTTTTTCTTTCTCAAGATTGCTTTGGCTATTCGGGGTCATTTGTGTTTCCATACAAATTGTGAAATTTTTTGTTCTAGTTCTGTGAAATATGCCAGTGGTAGTTTGATAGGGATTGCATTGAATCTATAGATTGCTTTGGGTAGTAGACTCATTTTCACAATGTTGATTCTTCCAATCCAAGAACATGGTATCTCTCTCCATCTGTTTGTATCATCTTTAGTTTCTTTCATCAGTGTTTTATAGTTTTATGAGTACAAGTCTTTTGCCTCCTCAGGTAGGTTTATTCCTAGGTATTTTATTCTTTTTGTTGCAGTGGTAAATGGGAGTGTTTCCTCAATTTCACTTTCAGGTTTTTCATCATTAGTGTATAGGGATGCAAGAGATTTCTGTGCATTAAATTTGTATCCTGCTAGCTACCTTGCTGAATTGATCGGTTCTAGTAGTTTTTGTGTGGAGTCTTTAGGGTTTTCTATATATAGTATCATGTCATCTGCATACAATGACAGTTTTACCTCTTCTTTTCCAATTTGGATATATTTAATTTCTTTTTCTTGTCTGATTGCTGTGGCTAGGACTTCCAATACTCTGTTGAGTAGAAGTGGTGAGAGTGGGCAACCTTGTCTTGTTCCTGATCTTAGTGGAAATGGTTTCAGTTTCTCATCATTGAGAATGATGTTGGCTGTGGGTTTGTCATATATGGCCTTTATTTTGTTGAGGTAAGTTCCCTCTGTGCTTACTTTCTGGAGGGTTTTTATCATAAATGGGTGTTGAATTTTGTCAGAAGCTTTTTCTGCATCTATTGAGATGATAATATGGTTTTTCTCCTTCAATTTGTTAATATGGTTTATCACATTGATTGACTTGCGAATATTGAAGAATCCTTGCAATCCTGGGATAAACCCCAATTGATCATGGTGTATGACCCTTTTAATGTGGTGTTCGATTCTGTTTGCTAGTATTTTGTTGAGGATTTTTGTGTCTATGTTCATCAGTGACATTGGCCTGTAGTTTTCTTTCTTTGTGACCTCTTTGTCTGGTTTTGGTATCAGGGTGATGGTGGCCTCATAGAATGAGTTTGGGAGTGTTCCTCCCTCTGCTATGTTTTGGAAGAGTTTGAGAAGGATAGGTGTTAGCCCTCATCTAAATGTTTGATAGAATTCACCTGTGAAGCCATCTGGTCCTAGGCTTTTGTTTGTTGGAAGATTTTTAATCACAGTTTCAATTTCAGTGCTTGTGATTAGTCTGTTTATATTTTCTATTTCTTCCTGGTTCAGTCTCGGAACGTTGTGCTTTTCTAAGAACTGGTCCCTTTCTTCCAGGCTGTCTATTTTATTGGCATATAGTTGTTTGTGGTAATCTCTCATGGTCCTTTGTATTTCTGCAGTGTCAGTTTTTACTTCTCCTTTTTCATTTCTAATTCTATTGATTTGAGTTTTCTCCCTTTTTTTCTTGATGAGTCTGGCTTGGTTTATCAATTTTGTTTATCTTCTCAAAGAACCAGCTTTTAGTTTTATTGATCTTTGCTGTTGTTTCCTTCATTTCTTTTTCATTTATTTCTTCTCTGATCTTTCTGATTTCTCTCTTTCTGCTAACTTTTGGGGTTTTTTGTTCTTCTTTCTCTAATTGCTTTAGGTGTAAGGTTAGGTTGTTTATTTGAGATGTTTCTTGTTTCTTAAGGTAGGATTGTATTGCTATAAACTTCCTTCTTAGAACTGCTTTTGCTGCATCCCATAGGTTTTGGGTCATTGTGTTTTCATTGTCATTTGTTTCTAGGTATTTTTTGATTCCTCTTTGATTTCTTCATTGATCTCTTGGTTATTTAGTAGTGTATTGTTTAGCCTCCATGTGTTTGTATTTCTTACAGGTTTATTCCTTAATTGATATCTAGTCTTACAGCATTGTGGTCAGAAAAGATACTTGATATGATTTCAGTTTTCTTAAATTTGCCAACAAACACATGCAAGAATGCTCAACATCACTAATCATTAGAGAAATGCACATCAAAACTACAATGGGGTATCACCTCACACCCGTCAGAATGGCCATCATCAAAACTTCTGCAAACAATAAATATTGGAGAGGGTATGGAGAAGAGGGGACCCTCTTAAACTGTTTTTGGGAATGTAATTTGATATAGCCACTATGGAGAACAGTGTGGAGTTTCCTTAAAAAACTAAAAATAGAACTACCATATGACCCAGCAATCCCACTACTGGTCATACACCCTGAGAAAACCATAATTCAAAAAGAGTCATGTACCACAATGTTCATTGCAACTCTATTTACAATAACCAGGAAATGGAAGCAACCTAAGTGTCCATTGACAGATGAATGGTAAAGAGGATTGTGGCTCATATATACAATGGAATATTACTCAGCCATAAAAAGAAACAAAATTGAGTTATTTATAGTGAGGTGGATGGACCTACAGACTGTCATGCAGAGTGAAGTAAGTCAGAAAGAGAAAAAGAAATACCATATGTTAACATATATATGGAATCTAAAAAAATAAAAATAAATAAATAATGATTCTGAAGAACCTAGAGCCAGGTCAGGAATGAAGATGTAGACACAGAGAATGGACTTGAGGACACAGGGAGGGGGAAGGGTAAGCTGGGACGAAGTGAGAGAGTGGCATGGACATATACACGCTACCAAATGTAAAATAGATAGCTAGTGGGAAGCAGCCACATAGCACAGGGAGATCAGCTTGGTGCTTTGAGACCACCTAGAGGGGTGGGATAGGGAAGGTGGGAGGGAAACACAAGAGGGAAGAGATGTGGGGATATATGTATATGTGTAGCTGATTCACTTTGTTATAAAGCAGAAACTAACACAATTGTAAAGCAAAGCAATTATACCCCAATAAAGATGTTAAAAAAAAAATTAGTAGGCAATGGGCATTTTGTTGTGAGCTTCGGAAAATAAAAATGCCTCCTGCCTAAAACTTGAATTAAGTTTTCCCAGACAGCCAGATGGCCTGAAGACAATCTATTTTCCTTTTTAATGGAAATTAGCAGATTAATACTGATACTACGTAGTAAATACTCATAATAAGGCATTTAAAAATATTCTCCAACAAAAGCAAATGTGTACTTTATCCTCATGATGCAAAACATCTTAATTTTTTGATCAGGTAGCATTTATTTTTAAATTTTGTGTTATTTCTATACAATTTTAAAGGTTACTTTCCATATACAGTTATTATAAAATATTTGCTATATTCTCTGTGTTGTACAATATATCTTTGAGCCTATCTACACCCAGTAGATTGTACCTCCTACTTCTTCACCTGTATTCTGCTCCCTCCCTCCTCCCCACTGGTAACCACTAGTTTGTTCTCTATATCTGTGAGTCTACTTCTTTTATTTTATATTCACTAGTTTGCTGTATTTTTTAGATTCCACATATCAGTGGTGTCTTACTGTATTTTTCTTTCTCTGGCTTATTGCACTTAGCATAATGCCCGCCAAGTCCGTCCATGTTGCTGCAAATGGCAAAATTTCATTCATTTTTATGGCTGAGTAGTATTCCATTGTATTTATATACCATATCTCCTTTATCCATTCATCTGTTGATGGACCATTAGGTTATTTCCATGTCTTGGCGATTGTAAATAATGCTTCTATGAACACTAGGGTGCAGGTATTGATATCTTTTCGAATTAGTGTTTTTGTTTTTTTCCCATATATACATGCGAGTGGAATTGCTGGGACATATGATAGTTATATTTTTAGTTTATTGAGAAACCGCCATGCTATTTTCCACAGTGGTTGCATAGGTTTACATTCCCGTCAACACAAGTGTTCCCTTTTCTCCAGATCCTTGCCAGTATTTGTTATCTGTGTTCTTTTTGATAATATCCATTCTGATAGGTGAGAGGTGATATCTCCTTGTGATTTTGATTTGCATTTCCCTGAAATTAGTGATGGTGAGTATCTTTTCATGTGCCTGTTGGCCATCTGCATTTTCTCTTTGGAAAAATGTCTATTCAGTTCTTCTGCCCATCTTTAATTGGGTTGTTTGTTTTGCAAAAATCTTATTTTTATTAGTATTTACTATAGTATAAAATAAATTCTTGGCTTGTATAAAAAGTCTAGAAATAACTAAAATAAGTGAACAAAACTGAAATGCAAAGTCGAAGGCTAAGATATTTGTGGTCGAGACAGATAATTTTAAGTGAATATCCAAGGAAATATTTTTTTAATTAAAAAATTAAAAACCCTGAATTTCAACATGAAGAAAAAAATATTGAAAACAACAGTTGTTGAATTGATAATGCAAACTATTAAGAAAAATTAGAAAAATATATATGTTTAATTATGCTTTTAAAGTGATTTATAAACATGACATCATTAAATGCCATGCTCTACAAAATTATGTTAAAGTATAACATAGAGAAGATAAAACTAACATTATATGATTGTAAAAGCAATTGAGTAAGAAACTTCATATTCGTAAATTGAATATGTAAAAATAAACAGATGTATACCATTTTATGGTATATTTCATACTAAAAATGTAAACATTATTTAATATTAATAAATCTAACTGTATAAATTACTACATAAATTGCTCTAAGAAAAAGGTAGATCTACTCCAAGGATGGTGAAAATACGTTTAGTAAAGTAAAATAGTTCTGTATGTCCTAGTAAGTGGAATAAAGTGTGAAAAGTAATAGAAAAACTACAAAAAATATATATACACTTCACTGTTACAGTATATTGTGTTGTTTTAACAAAAGAAACTCTAGGAATCAAGTTTATCTTTTTAAACAAGAGCTAAAGTTTAATATCCAGAATTTTAAAAATTTCTAAGGAAGTGATAAATATACCAATTCACAATCCCTTTATTTTATATCAATTCTGATGGCAAAGACTGAGAATTTGCTGTAGCCTGTTGGCCTTTTTTGTGTGGCTGTGGAGGAGGTATATTCATTAAATATCACTCATGTGTTTTAGTGGATGAAAGGAGTGACATGTAAGCATGATTTTCATCCCAATATTTGAGTCATAAATTAAAAACTTAAGAAAACAAATTGAACAGAGGTGATGATTAGCAAAACTTTCAAAACTCTCAGACTGAAGAGACTTTCAGTTCCTAGGAAAAAGATACATAATACACCAAGGGAAAGGAGGTAGTTTCTTTTTTTATGAGTTGCCATGAATTATGCTTTTTTGTCCCAGCTCCCTTATTCCAGATTATGATTTCCTTCTGCTTTTACAGAAGGGAAGATCCTCTAAAATTGTAGTTCCAAGAGTATTGTAATAATTGAATAAAAAACACAAGGTAGGAGTCATGTCTTTGAATAAACACTTATCACTCAATGTTTAAACATTCTTAAAATACGTATTTAACATCTAAAGAAACTTCCATTTAATTGTATTAACTTTTTTGAAAAATATAGAAACGTTGTTCAGGGTCTCTAAAACCCATGACTAAGAAGGGACCGAAGTCATTTTGCATGCAACTTTCTCATTTGAAAATATATGTTGAATAAGAGTGTAAAGTAGATCATATTTAGATAATAGCTGTTTATGAAGCACAGTGTCTATTTATCATTCTATTTTCTATCTAAATGCTCTTAAATATTCATTAGGCATATAGTAAACTAATTTAGGGGAAATTGTGTTGAATCTGTGTTCTTTGCCTGTCACTAAGGACAGCACACTTTGCTCAAGGGGTTGTAAATTGAGGAATGTGAATTTTACCTGGCAAGTCATTTCAGAATAGTTGAGGAAAATGATAAATTGTCTTTGCTATTTGGTTTACATTTCACTTAGGATTTGCTCCTAAGGGGTTTCTGTATATCTACTGTTATGAGTAACTGAAGAAAGTTGATAATGAGAAAGATAATAATATCTGTTTCTTTCAGCACTTAAAGCTTATTTGCCTTGTTCTTCTCTTGCTTCCCACTTTATCAGCTGGAAAAGCAACTTTCCTCAGGAACAAATTTTTCACAGTAAGCAAACAAATATTATGGATATTGCAGACATAGTTCTGTTAAGCTGCATGCATGTTACCAGGGGATATAAGTAGGAAGTATTCTAATTTCTATGTGTTGTAATGAGGATATATCATTCAAAAGTTGATGCCTGCTGTGATTGAAGTATATTGTAATCACATGATGATACCATAATAATTCACCAAGTGAATGTATGTACAGGCATACTGTACAATTAAAATTCTTCATTGTTTTCCTATGACACTACCTGTTCAGTTCAGAATTTTTTTAAATTGTATGTTAGTAGCAGCTGCTTATGATAGACAAGTCCAATTTCTTTAATCTACACTCTTTCCCCAAATGCCTACAGATATCCATAACAAACATTTTCCACTTGTGTGTGTTTTAGACAGTCATGAATTTGGAATATGAGGAATGAGGAATACGTACATAGATTTACTTAACAATTAATGAATGGCCATTTATGGCAGGTTTTCTGTATAGAGGAAGGCAGCATAAAGTAGCTGTTAAGAATTCTTGAAGTTGAATCTTGGTTCTGCCACTTAACGGCATATGGCATTCAACAAATTACATAAACTCTATGTATCTCAATTTCCTCATCTGGAAATGAGGATTATAATATCTTCCTCAGACTTTTGTGAGGATTAAATTATCTACATACGCCATTCTTAGTACACAGTGAATCTTATATATGTGTTTGTTAAGTAAGATATAGATGTGGTATCAGTGTAACCCATAAAAATCATGTAATGATTTTTTTCCTTCCAGTTCTGCCTCTCTGTAAAATCCTTTGTCATGAATGACCAGGCAGTGCCTCTATTCTTTTCTTGGCACCTCCTTTTCTGCTTTCATCATCTTGTTCTGTTTTTGAGAGTGATGTTGAATACTCAGGTCGTATCTAGGGGGTTGCAAGTACACATATTACCAAGAACTCCATTTCTCTGTAAATAATGGAGGTCAGTTTTTAAAGTACAGTGTGCCTCTCTCCCAACTACAAGTTCAATAACCACTATTTTCTATTCAAGATAATGTCTAGCAGAAAACTTTTGGATGTGACTCTTCCACATCTTGTTATAATTCATTTCTTTTTTTGAGACTATTCATCTCTTCTGCGAGGTGGAATCTTAAATGTGGTCTGGATTTTGTATCATAGAAAGGAAACCTTCTGGCAGAGTCCTGTAAGAGATGTGTCTTTTGTTAGTTATCCTGTAATTTATTATCTTTTCTCACTACAAACTCCCTGCTGCAGCGGACTAAAAACTCAGAGGCTGTGCCATGGCTTAATCTCAGCATGGGCTTGGATTTACAGTTTAATGGTTCAGTGTTGTGCATTGTGTCTGTAGTCTAAGGATTCACTTTCACTTCCCAGCTCCGCTGCATCCCAATTGTATAACTTTGGGCAGGTTACTTACTTCTTAATCTCTAGTTTCTCATCAAGCATAGTGATTTAAAAAAATATCTGCCTCATAGTGTTATTATTTGAATTACATTGCATGTAAAACTTAGCATATTGATAGTATATAGCAAAAATAAAATATACTATTAATTTAGAATTAAAATCATATGGTTTACACTACTTTAGTATATGCACATCTCATTTCTAGGCTATGCATGTGGATTACTTTAATGCTTCATTTTAGTTAGCACAGTGCTGGGCACATAATAAAACTTTACACAACACTAGTTGACTTAATTTTTCTAAGAGATATAATGAAAATGCATAGTTTACTCATCCCTTACAGTAGATCACCCAATGGCTTAAGTTTTTAGTGAAATAGTAATGCGATGTGTACTATCTTCTGAGAGAATACTTAAAATATCACCTTTCAACATTGACTTGAGATATATGAGCTGTATGGTTGAAATAGTCATTGTATTTCCATGTATAAATTAAACATATATTGAAAGTTTGCTAATATTCTATAATTCATATGTTTTTAAAGTACTAGACAGAAAAAGGCAAGAGATTTAAAAGAAATAAATTTTAAAACTATATTTGTTGAGTATAACTAGTATATAGCCAAAGAACTAAACTGAAACAAAAGAGTGGAATTCAAAAAGATTGATTTTAATTAAGAAAATTAATTTGAATTATAAGAGTTGTTGGAAAACAACTGCTTTTCTCCATGGGATTGAGTTTTCCTGTCACTTGAAGTGTTCGGTCAGGATGGAAATTTCTATCAAGTTATCCTAGTTTGATATGAGTTGAACCTAGTTGATGTCTAAAATCAGATCCAAGATTTAACACAAAAATAAAAACAAAGAGTCACATGACATTAGCACTGGCTAAAAGAGTTTCATAGATACTAAAAACATTGAAATGTATTACAGCTTGCCAATATATGTAAGCCATCATTTAAAAATTTTGTTAACTGTAATATAAAACATACTTATTTCCCTCTTTCCAATACTATCTAATTTTGTTTTTTAGTGTTTTCTAGCATCTTGACTAAAACTTTTCATTTGATTTTTAGGCAAAGTGTAAAACAAAAGAAAACTATTCATGATCGTAATTTGCCATACATTGTACTGTAGTTAGGGTCACCAGATAAAATAAGGATGTCCAGCTGAATTTAAATTTCAGATAAACAACAAATATTTTTAGTGTACATATATCTATAGTATTGTTCGAGGGTTTTATTTGTTAAATCTGGCAGTCCTAACTATAGTGTATATCATATATATCCTTCGTATTTGAGGATGGTTGAATATCTCACATTTTTACATTTGCATAGTATATAAAAAATTTTTTTAGCAAGATTTTCTTTAGTACCACAGTTTATCCTCCTTGGGTTGCCTAACTGTAAGATTATGTTTGCTAATAGCATGTGATATCCGAAGAATGCTTTGTCATTATTTTTAAATTTTTAATTCTCTATATTAAGACATGTATCAATATATTAGCAGTGAGTACATCTGCATGGAGAAGAGAATAATTTTCCCAGTACCTAGCTTATGTATGTGTACCTGTGTGTGTGTGTATGTGTGTGTGTTGCTTTTTAATATATGACTTGACTTTATTCATTTTTATTATGTGAACATGTTTTCTAAACTTAGAGTATTGATATGTGTAAATACACAGCCCAATAAGCATGTTTCCTAAAACAAATCTTTGCTTTAGATTTTTTATTGGTGCATTCTAATGTGTATTTTATCATTGATTTCTTTTGTTTTCTTGTCAATCTCCTGTTGAACCATTTTTTTTCTACGATAAAACAGACAGTTAATTCAAAATGCTTATATAACTTTCTGAACATTTCTATTCTTACTATTACTACACTACTACTATGACTGTCTAAATATGTCAGTCTTATTTTATGCACTATTGATTTAGAATCCAGATTTGCTTTTTAAGATATACCTGATATTAATACATAATTCTCTAAAGAATAGCATGTTTTCTTCCAGTTTTTGTGAAAGTTAAGTGAATTCTCACAACTACTTCTTAAAAAAGTTAGTATATAGGGTTTCTACAGAAGAGAAGACACAGGTTTACCATCCCTGGTTATGAAGCTGTGCTGTTTTTGATTGTTAAAGGCGATGTTATGTGTGAGGGGTGTGTTTATATGGAGGGAAGGGTATTTTTATTTTTTGTCGGCATAATCTCTTTTGGATTTAACATTAATGCAAGGAAAATTAAGATAAAATTAGGCTATACTGGTGATATACATTCCAATTTTAGTAACTGTGCTTTTCCAAAGATTATATGCAGTGGAAAATATTATTTATCTGTACTCTGATAAGCCATATTAAAACATAATGCTCTAAAATATGGGGGTAAATATAATGACATAAAATTATTTTCATATTTGAGTATCGAATTACAACGTAGTAAAACTAAACTCTTTGTTCTGGCTTGCTGTCTCTCATGCGCTGACAACGACCCCTCGTGGTAAGATATAGACTGCCTATTAAGAATTCATTTCTCTTGCTTCTCAGCTATTTTGTTTTTTAAATAAGGGTTTGAATCTTAATTAGAGGAATAATAAGCAAATTTGGTTATTAAATGAGAAAGCGAAACAAGAATTTTAAGAGTTAAATTTTGTTTATGTTGCTTAGTATCCCTAAAGAAATATGTAGTAAAAGTAACTGACAAAATTTCTGAGTGAACAAATTAGTCTGTACAGCCAATACAAAAAATAGCATAAATACTTCTATTTTCCTATTTTCATATAAGTAGGGAAATGTTAAAAGGGAAATGTTAGCACTTGAAGCTGTCATTTTAAATGAAGTTACATATGTTTTAGTGATTGTACCTTTGCAGTTTATTTTAACTCTCAAAAGATATGCACCACTGAGTGCTTAATCTACTTAAATCATTACCCATAAGGATTAATTCACTTTATTTATTTATTTATTTTTTCATCACACCCCCACCCCCACCCCACCCCCACTTTACCCACTTAGTGTCCATACGTTTGTTCTCTACATCTGTGTCTCTATTTCTGCCCTGCAAACCGGTTCATCTGTACCATTTTTCTACATTCCACATATATGCATTAATATAGGGTATTTGTTTTTCTCTTTCTGACTTACTTCACTCTGTATGATAGTCTCAAGGTCCATCCATGTCTCTACAAATGACCCAATTTCATTCCTTTTTATGGCTGAGTTATATTCCATTGTATATATGTACTATATCTTCTTTATCCATTCATCTGTTGATGGGCATTTAGGTTGCTTCCATGACCTGGCTATTGTAAGTAGTGCTGCAATGAACATTGGGATGCACGTGTCTTTTTTTTTTTTTTTTGCGGTATGCGGGCCACTCACTGTTGTGGCCTCTCCAGTTGCAGAGCACAGGCTCCAGACGTGCAGGCTCAGCAGCCATGGCTCACGGGCCTAGCCGCTCCGTGCCCTCTGGGATCCTCCCGGACCGGGACACGAGCCTGTGTCCCCTGCGTTGGCAGGCAGACTCTCAACCACTGCACCACCAGGGAAGCCCGCACGTGTCTTTTTGCTTTATGGTTTTCTCTGGGTATATGCAGAGTAGTGGGATTTCTGGGTCATATAGTAATTCTACTTTTAGTTTTTTAAGTAACCTCCATACTGTTCTCCATAGAGGTTGTATCAATTTACATTCCCACCAACAGTGTAAGAGAGTTCCCTTTTCTCCACACCCTCTCCAGCATTTGTTTTTTTGTAGATTTTCTGATGATGCCCATTCAAACTGGTGTGAGGTGATAGCTCATTGTAGTTTTGATTTGCATTTCTCCAATAATTAGTGAAGTGAGCAGCTTTTCATGTGACTCTTGGCCATCTGTATATCTTCTTTGAAGAAATGTCTATTTAGGTCTTCTGCTTATTTTTCAATTGAGTTGTTTGTTTTTTCAATATTGAGCTGCACGAGCTGTTTATATATTTTGGAGATTAATCCTTTGTCAGTGATTGTTTGCAAATATTTTCTGCCATTCTGAGGATTGGCTTTTCCTCTTGTTTATAGTTTCCTTTGCTATGCAAAAGCTTTTAAGTTTCATTAGGTCCCATTTGTTTATTTTTGTTTTTATTTCTATTTCTCTAGGAGGTGGGTCAAAAAGGATCTTGCTGTGATTTATGCCATAGAATGTTCTGTCTATGTTTTCCTCTAAGAGTTTTATAGTGTCTGGCCTTACATTTAGGTCTTTAGTCCATTTTGAGTTTATTATTGTCTGTGGTGTTAGGGAGTGTTCTAATTTAATTCTTTTACATGTAGCTTTCCAGTTTTCCCAGCACCACTTACTGAAAAGACTGTCTTTTCTTCATTGTTTATTCTTGCCTCCTTTGTCATAGATTAGTTGATCATAGGTGCATGGGTTTACCTCTGGGCTTTCTATCCTGTTCCATTGATTTATTTTTCTATTTTTTGCCAGTTCCATCATATTGTCTTGATTACTGTAGCTTTGTAGTATAGTTTGAAGTTAGGGAGCCTGATTCCTCCAGCTCCATTTTTTTCCCCTCAAGATTGCTTTGGCTATTTGGGGTCTTTTGTGTTTCCATACCAATTTTAAGATCTTTTTACTAGATCTGTAAAAAAATGCCATTGGTAATTTGATAGGGATTGCATTGAATCTGAAGATTGCTTTGGGTAGTATAATCATTTTCACAATATTGATTCTTCCAATCCAAGAACATGGTATATCTCTCCATCTGTTTTTGTCATCGTTGATTTCTTTCATCGGTGTCTTATAGTTTCTTGAGTACAGGTCTTTTGTCTCCTTAGGTAGGTTTATTCCTACATATTTTATTCTTTTTGTTGCAATGGTAAATGGGAGTGTTTCCTTAATTTCTCTTTCAGATTGTTCATCATTAGTGTATAGGAATGCAAGAGATTTCTGTGCATTAATTTTGTATCCTGCAACTTTACCAAATTCATTGATTAGCTCTAGTAGTTTTCTGGCAGCATCTTTAGGATTCTCTATGTATAGTATCATGTCATCTGCAAACAGTGACAGTTTTATTTCTTCTTTTCCAATTTGGATTCCTTTTATTTCTTTTTCTTCTCTGATTGCCATGGCTAGGACTTCCAAAACTATGTTGAATAATAGTGGTGAGAGTGAACATCCTTGTCTTGTTCCTGATCGTAGAGGAAGTGGTTTCAGTTTTTCACCATTGAGAATGATGTTGGCTGTGGGTTTGTCATATATGGCCTATATTATATTGAGGTAGGTTCCCTCTATGCCTACTTTCTGGAGAGTTTTATCATAAATGGGTGTTGAATTTTGTCAAAATCTTTTTCTACATCTGTTGAGATGATCATAAGCTTTTTATCTTCAAGTTGTTAATATGGTGTATCACATTGATTGATTTGCATATATTGAAGAATCCTTGCATCCTTGGGAAAAATCCCACTTGATCTCGGTGTATGATGCTTTTAATGTGTTGTTGGATTCTGTTTGCTAGTATTTTTTTTGAGGATTTTTGCATCAATATTCATCAGTGATATTGGTCTGTACTTTTGTAGTATCTTTGTCTGGTTTTTGTATCAGGGTGATGGTGGCCTCATAGAATGAGTTTGGGAGTGTTCCTTCCTCTGCAATTTTTGGAAGAGTTTGAGAAGGATGTGTGTTAGCTCTTCTCTAAATGTTTGATAGAGTTCATGTGTGAAGCCATCTGGTTCTGGACTTTTGTTTGTTGGAAGATTTTTTATCAGAGTTTCAATTTCATTACTTGTGATTGGTCTGTTCATATTTTCTATTTCTTTCTGGTTCAGTCTTGGAAGGTTATGCCTTTCTAAGAACTTGTCCATCTCTTCCAGGTTGTCCATTTTATTGGTATAGAGTTGCTTGTAGTATTCTCTTATGATATTTGTATTTCTGTGGTGTCCATTGTAACTTCTTCTTTTTCATTTCTAATTTTATTGAAATGAGTCCTCTCCCTCTCTTTCTTGATGAATCTGGCCAAAGATTTATCAATTTTGCTTATCTTCTCCAAGAACCAGCTTTTAGTTTTATTGATCTTTGCTACTGTCTTCTTTGTTTCTATTTCATTTATTTCTGCTCTGATCTTTATGATTTCTTTCCTTCTACTAACTTTGGGTTTTGTTTGTTCTTCTTCCTCTAGTTCCTTTAGGTGTAAGGTTAGATTGTTTATTTGAGATTTTTCTTGTTTCTTGAAGTAGGCTCGTATTGCTATAAACTTCCCTCTTAGAACTGCTTTTGCTGCATCCCATAGTTTTTGGATCATCGTGTTTTCGTTGTCCTTTGTTTCCAGGTATTTTTTGATTTCTTCAATGATGTCTTGGTTATTTAGTAACGTATTGTTTAGCCTACATCTGTTTTTGCTTTTTATGTTGTTTTACCCTGTAATTGATTTCTAGTCTCATAGCATTGTGGTTAAAAAAATGCTTGAGATGATTTCAATATTCTTAAATTTACAAAGCCCTGATTTGTGATCAAGATGGAGAATGTTCTATGTGCACTTGAGAAGGAAGTGTAGTCTGCTGCTTTCAGGTGGGATATCCTATAAATATCAATTAAATCTATCTGGTCTATTGTGTCATTTAAAGCTTGCATTTCCTTATTAATTTTCTATCTGGATGATCTGTCCATTGGTGTAAGTGAGGTGTTAAAGTACCCACTATTATTGTGTTACTCTCAATTTCGTCTTTTATGGTTGTTAGCATTTGCCTTATGTATTGAGGTGCTCCAATGTTGGGTGCATATATATTTATAAATGTTATATCTTCTTCTTGGATTGATCATTTGATCATTATGTAGTGTCCTTCCTTGTCTCTTGTAACATTCTTTATTTTAAAGTTCATTTTATCTGATATGAGTACTGCTACTCCAGCTTTCATTTGATTTCCATTTGCATGGGTTATCTTTTTCTGTCCCCTCACTTTCAGTCTGTATGTGTCCGTAGGTCTGAAGTGGGTCTCTTACAGACAGCATATATATGTGTCTTGTTTTATATCCATTCAGCAAGCCTTTGTCTTTTGGTTGGAGCATTTAATCCATTCACATTTAAGGTAATTATCGATATGTATGTTCCTGTTACCATTTTCTTAATTGTTTTTGTAGGTCCTTTTCTTCTCTTGTGTTTCCCACTTAGAGAAGTACCTTTAGGCTCTGAATTCTCTTAGCTTTTGCTTGTCTGTAAAGCTTTTGATTTCTCCCTCAAATCTGAATGAGATCCTTCCTGGGTAGAGTAATCTTGGTTGTTATGTTCTTCCCTTTCATCACTTTAAATATATTTTGCCATTCCTTACTGGCTTGTAGAGTTTCTGCTGAGAAATCTGCTGTTAACCTTATGGGAGTTCCTTTCTATGTTATTTGTCATTTTTCCCCTGTTGCTTTTAATAATTTTTCTTTGTCTTTAATTTTTGTCAATTTGATTACTGTGTATCTTGATGTGATTCTCTTGGGTTTATCCTGCCTGTTACTCTCTGTGCCTCCTGGACTTGGATGGCTATTTCCTTTCCCATGTTAGGGAAGTTTTTGACTATAATCTCTTCAAATATTTTCTGGGGTCCTTTCTCTCTCTCTTCTCCTTCTGGGACCCCTATAATGTGAATGTTGGTGCATTTAATGTTGTCCCAGAGGTCTCTTAGGCTGTCTTCATTTCTTTTCATTCTTTTTTCTTTATTCTGTTCCACAGCAGTGAATTCCACCATTCTGTCTTCCAAGTCACTTATCCGTTCTCCTGCCTCAGTTATTCTGCTGTTGATTCTTTCTAGTGTATTTTTCATTTCAGTTATCGTATTGTTCATCTCTGTTCTTTAATTCTTCTAGGTCTTTGTTAGACATTTCTTGCATCTTCTCAGTCTTCGCCTCCATTTTTTTTCTGAGGTCATCTTCACTATCAATATTCTGAATTCTTCTTCTGGAAGATTGCCTATCTCCACTTCATTTAGTTGTTTTTCTGGGGTTTTGTCTTGTTCCTTCATCTGGTACATAGTCCTTTGCCATTTCATTTTGTCTGTCTTTCTGTGAATATGGTTTTTGTTCCACAGGATGCAAGATTGTAGTTCTTCTTGCTTCTGCTCTCTGCCCTCTTGTGGATGAGCCCATCTAAGAGGCTTGTACAAGCTTCCTGATTGGACGGACTGGTTGTGGGTATAGCTGGGTGTTGCTCTGGTGGGCAGATCTCAGTCACACTTTAATCAACTTGTCTGTTGATGATGGGGCTGTGTTCCCTCCCTGTTGGTTGTTTGGCCTGAGGCGGCCCAGCACTGAAGCCTAGAAGCTCTTGGGTGGGAATAATCGTGGACTCCAGGAGGACTCATGCTAAGGAGTACTTCCCAGAACTTCCAGTGCCAGTGTCCTTGTCCCTGCGGTGAGCCACAGACACCCCTTCTACCTCTGCAGGAGACCCTCCAACACTAGCAGGTAGTTTGGTGCAGTCTCCTATGGGGTCACTGCTGCTCCCCCTGGATCCTGATGCATGTGCTACTTTGTGTGTGCCCTCCAAGAGTGGAGTCTCTATTTCCCACAGTCCTGTTGAAGTCCTGCCATCATATGCCACTAGCCTTCAAAGTCTGATTCTCTGGGAATTCCTCCTCCCATTGCTAGACCCCCAGGTTGGGAAGCCTGACATGGGGCTCAGAACCCTCTCTCCAGTGGGTGGGCTTCTGTGGTATAATTGTTCTCCAGTTTGTGAGTCACCCACCCAATGGTTATGGGATTTTATTTTATTGTGATTGTGCCCCTTCTACAGTCTTATTGAGACTTTTCCTTTGTCTTTGCATATGGGGTTTCTTTTTTGGTGAGTTCCAGTGTTATCTTGTTGATGATTGTTCAGCAGTCAGTTGTGATTCCAGTGCTCTTGCAAGAGGGAGTGAGTGCACATCCTTCTACTCTGCCACCTTGAACCAATCCAGGATTAATTCACTTTAGACCTCTGTAGCAGTAGCATTTTTTAAAAGTGCATTGTAAGACTTTCTGTATGGGAGCACTATAGGAAATTGTAACAGATGTTATCAACAAACTATACAGAATACAAAACTAAGCTTATTTTTCCCCTTTCTAGGGTTTAGAAACCCTAGATTGTCTCTTTCGAATTATACATAACATGAGATTTGTCAGTATTCAGTGCAATAAACAACTGTCATGTAAATAAAACATAAGATCATTAGCTTTTTTATGCACTTAAAGTATAATTGAGGGTCATTATGCTTTATTACAGTATCCTGGCCTGCTATGACTCTTTCTGAAGGAATATTGTAATACTATTTCATTGTTTAAAAATATCCACTGCACTTAAGTTATGAGGCTGTAGTAGAAAGAATTAATACCATACATTGTAAAGAAAATATTATCTATGATGATCTCAGAGATTGTTCCATGGAGAGCAGCTCTGTGGGATGCTATTAGGTGTTCCCACTATGAAGGAGTGTATTAGGAAAAAAAAAAAAGAGAGAGACAGAGAAATATTAGATTTAAAATGGTTGAAAAGGCTTCTTTATTATAGATACCTTAATGTCTGACTCTCTGAGAAAGGGTTATAGAATACAGTGTTTTCCAAATTAATCTAATGCAGACTTTTTGCATGCAGTGTATAGTTGAAATAATGTGGAAAATGCTGACCTCTGTATTTCTTCAGATTCTTCAAATGTTCTTTGCATTTTTTTTTTGTTGATATATATGTACAGAAGTGTGTAAGGTCAAAGAGCTGGATGTGGGAATGGAATAAGACAGGGTTTTTTTTCCCCCAAGTACATAAAATGGGAGGATCTCTCCTTGAAGGTGGATAGTTCTCATCTCCTACAGTTTGTGGAAGATATTTATATCACTTTAATGTGCCCCTTTAAGCTGCTCCCTACAGTCACAAAAATTTTACCTGGTGTTAAATACAGATTTAGCTCCAGGGCAGCATCTGAGGGAGAGTGTGATCCTAGCCCTCTACGGCATAAGATGTCATTCTTTTTTGTTAAATGGCAGCCAAAATATATGACTTTATTATTATAGAACTTCTCCCTAAACCTCTACTCTCTTCTGAAATGAATGTTGCACTTCTTCTTTTTATATATATTTTTAGTTGGATATCCCAGACTCCAGTAACTGATAAAAAAAAATTTTAAAGCTGATGCTTTTCTATGGCAACTAATGAAAGTTTCATCATTCCTATAACATTTATTTTTTATATTGGAAATATTTTTCAAATGAATTAAGCCAAAATAATTATTCAGAATATCAGAGCTCAACATTACTTATATAATCTGCTTGCAGAAATTATTAGTTATTTTTCTAAAAAAAATTAATGATTTTTTTTCACACCTTTAACAGCAATATACCCTTACAATTTTACCCTCTAATAAGTGAATGACCTACATTATTAAATATGGGATTTACTTTCCATCTTCCATTGATAGGAGTTTATTAAATGTTTGAATAGTTACTTCCAGAGTTGTGCTGTGAAAAAAGAAATGTTTATTATTTTTAGATAATCAGTAATAACATTAACTTTCTGAATAAATATACTTTCAGGGAACTGATCCCTTGGAAATGCATGGGACATTCTTCTTTGGTGAGCTAAAGACTTTGCCATTAAGGCAGGGGTCCCCAACCACTGGGCCACGGACCAGTATCAGTCCATGGCCTGTTAGGAACTGAGGTGCACAGCAGGAGGTGAGCGGCGGGTGAGTGAGCGAAGCTTCATCTGTATTTACAGCTGCTCCCCATCATTCACATTACTGCCTCCTGTCAGATCAGCGATGGCATTGGATTCTCATAGGAGAACCCTACTGTGAACTGCACATGCGAGGGATCTAGGTTGTGTGCTCCTTATGAGAATCTAATGCCTGATGATCTGAGGGGGAGCTGAGGCGGTGATGCTAACACTGAGGAGTGGTTGCAAATACAGATTATCATTAGCAGAGAGGTTTGACTGTGCAGAGACCATAATAAATCAGTTGCTTGCAAACTCATATCAAAACCCTATCAGTGAGTGGCAAGTGACAATTAAGTTGCATCTTACAGAGCAGATTGGGCATAAGCAACACACTTTGGGTGTCACTGCCTGTCATCTCCCCCAGATGAGACCATCTAGGTGCAGGAAAACAAGCTCAGGGCTCCGACTGATTCTACATTATGGTGACTTGAATAATTATTTCGTTATATATAACAATGTAATAATAATAGAAATAAAGTGCACAATAAATGCAATGCACTTGAATCATCCTGAAACCATCCCCACCTCTGGTCCCTGGAAAAGTTGTCTTCCACAAAACCAGTTCCTGGTGCCAAAAAGGTGGGGGAACACTACGTTAAGGTATAGACTAGAGCTCAGTTTATAGTTCTGTTTTTCAGACTCTGCACTAAAATTACTGTGTTTTCCAAAGGATTTGTTTAAATATTCTCTTATTTTATTTTCACAGAACCCCAGTGAGGAAAGTAGACTCCCAGTTGCTTTTGATTTGGAATAGTATAAATTCTTCCAATTATATTTAAGGGGTAGGATTTGTTTATTTTATTCAAAATCCTCAATCCTGGGAAATACAAAAAAAAAAAAAAAAAAGATTTTAGAGCCATAGGGTTATTTTCAGACTTCAGATTGTAGCTGTGTGTTTTTGTTTTTGTTTTTAATTGGAACCTTTGCTAAACACTTGGAAAAAATCAGTGTGGTAACATTACTTCAGGGGAATATTAAGAAGAAAAAGTATTATTTTCCTCCTGTTTTGTTTTATTTATTAGTGTAATTAATGTCATTTAACTTACTGTTAATATTAAAAAGTGACAAAAGAGTTGACTTTAAGTCTCATAGGACTGTATGTTTCTCTTTCATAAATTATTTTTTAATTAGCTTCCTGTTTTATTTAATTGATTCTAGTTGCAAAATAATGTACTTTAACACTTAGACATTCAAATCTTATGAAATGAAGAGAGTCTTTGTCTTTGTGAAGGACTAAACTAGTGGGCAACATAAAAAGACTAGAAGAGAATTGACATTTTAGTCATATAATCTTATTTAAGGTCCTTAACCTCTTTACTCTTCTTTCCCCAGGATAAATACCTAATTAGAGTAAAATACTTTCTTTTTTAACTGAAGAGTTATCAATTTCCGTAAATGTATATTTTTTGAAAACACAAACTTAATAAACAATTTAAGGTTTGCATGCAAATTCAAAAATACTTGTTTTAGGGTTCTAAATACTTAAAATTCAAACTGATATGAATATTAATAAGCTGACTTCTAAGTGGAAAGTGATCCCCTTTGAGAAATTGGACATAAAAACCATTAGAGTTCTTTTGGACAATATATTATACATCTATGCATGTATTCTTTAAGTTGTGTGTTTATATATTAAACACTAAATAGACTCATATAAGTTAAATGTATAATATACTGGATATATAAACATACACACATATGTGTGTATATATATGTTATATATATGTATAAATTACAGTTTTACATTACTCTTGTTTTGTGGCAGTCTTCTTCTTGAGTATCTCACCATCTATACAAAATCATTTTAAAATGTATGCTTCTGCAGCAGTTTTATCAATTTATACCACATCATTTATTTGTGTAATGATAATGTGTCATTACAGTGAGCTGAAATAGCTCAGCTACATTTTTATATGTAGGTACATGTACACATAACTCATGTACTTTATTAGATTTTTTAAAAAATATATTTTTAAAATTTATTTATGTTTGGCTGCGTTGGGTCTTCATTGCTGAGCCCAGGTGTTTTCTAGTTGTGGCGAGCAGGGACTACTCTTTGTTACAGTGCGTGGGCTTCTCATTGCAGTGGCTTCTCTTGCTGTGGAGCACAGGCTCTAGGCGGGCAGCCTTAAGTAGTTGCAGCATGTGGGCTCAGTAATTGTGGCTCGTGGGCTCTAGAGCACAGGCTCAGTATTTGTGGTGCACGGGCTTAGTTGCTCCGTGGCATGTGGGATCTTCCCGGACCAGGGATCGAACCCATGTCCCCTGCATTGGCAGGAGGATTCTTAACCACTGTGCCACCAGGGAAGTCCCTAGATTTTTTAAATTAGACATGGCAAGTGGAATTATTCCTTGAATTTGTTCATTTTCCTACAATTGTAAAGTATTTCTGGAGTGATAGACTATGTTCTGATTTCCAGGGTTCAGATATCCTGTTGTGATCTACTTACACTGCAGCTCAGTCATCAATATCTTCTAGTTCTGCCATTGAAGGATTGAAAATTTACTCTTTCTTTTCCCTTTGAGTGCCATTACCACCTGCTTTTATCTCCCCATTATCTGCTTACCATAACTGACTCTAACTGTTCTTAGTCATGTTAACAATAATTAAACAAGCCTACATGCAGCAGAATAAAAATGTCATTCCCTTACTAAAACATTTTCCTATTAGTGGTTTCCAAACTCTGCATAAACAATGCCTCTTCATCTCTCTCTTCCATTGCATCTCACTAAAAACAGCCCCTGACAGGTTGGTATGTCTCAAAGTTATCTGACCAGTCTGCCAAGCATTTGACATTTTTAACTTCTGTTCCTTTATTTATGCATATATTTGTTCTTTCTTTCAAGTTATCCTTAAAGGCATAGATCAGCTAATTCCCTTCAGAAATCCTGACTAATTGTCTTCACCTATGGTTCAGGATGTTAAACCAGTGTATAATTTTATGTGTGTACAAATTATTGACTTGATATTTTACTATTTTATAAATGAAGATACTACAACTCAGAGAAGAGCAATAAAGGTATTCATCCAAAGTCTCATACACCATCTAAAATAATTTGCATTGTTTTAATAAGTGTATTTTAATAGAATTAGTATTCAAATAATTTACTAACATATATTACATGGGACCCCAAAGAATACTTTAACCACTTGAGGAATAACTTTGTTTCTGGTTGGTAAAATCTTTCATTTCCTAATGACCTAAAACTATTTAGAACAGTACAAAGAACACTTTTATTTCTGAACTGTTTAAGAAGTTGCCACACAATGTCCCCTTACCTTAGGATACTTAGAGGGTATATTCTATAAACAAGTACATTCTTATGCATAACTACCAAAAGACCCACCAAGGTCAGGAAATGAATATTGATATATTACAACCATCTAACATCTGACTTCTATGTATAAGATATATAATATTTATTTATTTTTCAAAATTAAATTAAGTGTGACCTAGTCTTGTATTCACTAAGGATAGCAGGAAATTGGATGTCAGATATTTTAGAAAAGACCCTCTCCATCTTCACAGAATCCCATTTGAGTCTAGGACCTTTCAGTTAGCCTTAAAAAATTCTTGGTCTTTGACTTTTCTCAGTGTTCTTTCTCCTGGCTTCAGCCTTTGAAGGCTTACTGCTTCATCACACAGTGGGTTTAGGTCAGTGACAAATTCGTCCATAGCCAAGTTTAGTTGAATATTTACCTTAGAATATGCAAGCTTAGGGGAAAAATGGGGAAGGGAACCTGTATTATTGGACAATGCCACCTTTTGACTATGGAAAATTAACTTTATATTTCTTACTTATCTATCACACTTTCCTGATCATAGTACTATGCAAGCAGCAAGAACTTAATACATTCTCATATATGCTTATTTTCTCATATATGTTGTACAAATGTTTACAGGATATTTAAAAATAGTTTTCATCCAAAAATGAGTTAAATTATACTTCAAAATATGACAGTGGTTATGAGCTAAGTACAATGCAATAATTATTTCTCAGAGTTTTGCCCCTGATGTTCTCCTAGATAAGTAAGTTAAATCAGAACTTTTATGATCTCTATTAATGCTTGGGGGAAATATCTTCCAACTTCTTCTTTAAGAAAATAATGAAAAAAATAACATTAACTCTTCCCCCCAAAATTATAATTTTGGTAGATTACATATTTGTATAATTTAAGAATGTTTGCATATTAATAGACAAAGCTAACAAGTAATAGTCACATTTCTTGACAGGTAATATAAGAATAAATTTTTATGTTTACTCATATTAGTAAACATATATATTCATTGTTATATGTATGTTATATATGTATCTTTAGTCATATAAATTATTTCAATCTTTATGTGTAATTATCTGATTTTAATTAACATTTGATATAATTGTAATAGATTGTCAACTGAATTCAGTGGTATATATAAATAGGAAAATGATAGACTTCATCATTAACTGCTTCCAAACTTGCTCTGACTTTGCTCTGATTTTTCCCACATAATTTGACAAATCTATCTCATAGATTTCTGATGACTTTCAACTATAAGAACAGTTTCACTTTTGATAATTAAAACTATCTTTCCTGTATTCATAAATCCAATGTGGTAGTTCCATCTTGCATTCCCTTATTGATTCTCTTATTCTTCCACTGCAGACCTCATCCATGGCCCAGAGACCAGCTATGGATATTTTGTCATGATCTCTTTTTTCCTTTTCCGTTAATATTTTGTTTCTGAGCCTCCTTGATTATGGCCAGGGGAATGGGATGTGAGGAAGAGGGACTAGGTTCAGCTGTATTCTGGCTCTCGGTGCCTCTTTTATGGCAGGTATCCATTATAAAATGTGATAAAGAACACTGCATAAGAAATTTATGTATAGTGCTATCTCTAATCAGAAGCACATACCTAATTTTAAAAGAATAACTAAATATATTTTCTTTACATTCATATAAAGAGCTTAGAAAATAAAACAATCCCAAGAGAACAGAGAAAATTTTGGTAAAAAAAAAAAAAAAAGGAGAGAAATCAATCAATTAGGAAGGAAACAGAATGGATTAATGCAAGAAATGATGCTTTGGTCAAAATTTAAAATAGCACACTTCTAGTCTGGTCAGAGAAAGAGATATTAAAGGACACATAAGAGAGAAACACTCTTAAGGAGAGCATCTCTAAAACACGAAAATGTCCTTCATGCTAATTCATAATAAAATGGTGATTTTGTGATAGGTAAATTGCATATAAATAAAACTAAAAAACTTTGCTGACAAATATAAGTGAAAATTGACAAATCATGAAAAATACTGTTTTTGAATATTCATATGTATAGGTGACCTTTCTCTCACAAATCAATCAATAATAGTAACAGAAATTTAATAACAATTGCAATGGAGTTGTTTTTAACCTTAATTTGATCAAATTATTCTTAATCTGAAATAATATATGCTTGGGAGTAATCTAGAGAATTTAAGCATTAAGAATGAGAGGAAAGAGCTGAAGAATTAATAGAAAACTAAATAAATAGCATAGACTGTAAAGAAACTAATGTAAATGTCCTAATGGAGATTTAATTTTCGTTAGCAGCAGGCTAAGAATTTACTGTTTTTATTTCACTTGCTTAACTAACATTTTTGAGTTCCTATAAGTACCAGGGACTCTTCTAGGTGATAGTCACAGAGAGCAAGTAAAGCCCCTGCTCTCTTTGCTTTTAAAGGACAGTGGTGAAACAGCTAATAAACAAATGAACTGATATAAGTGGTCTTGAAGAAAGATAAATCATAGGGATACATATGAGAGAGAGTGACTGGAAAGCACTGGGGTCACTTTAGCATTGAGTTATCAACATGACCTTTCTATGGAGGTGATATTGGAGCTAAAACCTGAATGATATGATGTCAGCCTTAGCAAGATTGGGGAGAGTAGTGGGCATTATGCTTTCCAGTAAGAGGAAGAGGGAAAAGGAGCTTGACATACTTGAGGGACAATTCACGCCAGTATGGCTAGAGATTAATGAATGGGAAATGGAGTTGGATGGTAGGAGGTATGGTCAGAGTGATAGGGAATTTTAGGAGTAGATAGGGAATTTGAACTTAGTTAAATACAGCAAGAAACCAGAAACCCGGGGAGTGACATGATTTGACTTATATTTTTAAATTACTATTCTTGTTTGTTTGATGTCTCATGTTTGTATCTATAGACATATCCAGTTGCTAAGCTTCCTATGGACAGTCCTTTCAATTAGCTTCCTGAATATTTTTACTTTGCATCCAGATGTCTTGCTATTGGCACTCAGGGAGAAGATGGATGATAGAGGAAAATACAACTCCTTGAGATATTTTTTAAATTTCTGTTTATTCTGAGGATGATTTGGGAGTCTGTTAAAAACCATCCGAAAATAAGCACTGTGCTTGTGCTACCTCAAATGAGAATAATTTAGCACTTTTGTTATTTTCACTCACAGTTAAAATGTCTGTTTTCATTTGTCTCACAAGTATAAATTTGTACTATGAAAATTATCATAAAGCTTTGTCACTGAATAGAATCAGAAGTATATGAAAACTCATGACTGTATTGTGCTTGACTTGCTTTTGACATCCCAGGTCTTTTGGATCATAGCATATTTTGGAGAAAAATATTCTCTTAACAGCTTAGGTTGTATTTTAATATTACTAGGTATCTACTCAGTGGAAAAGGCTCTATTTTAGGAAATAGACACCTAGAAGCTAAGCACTTGTTAACCAAATTATACTGAACTTAATTTTTTTCTCAATTGTATGAAAGGGATTATATGATCCAGCTTTGTGTGTTCGTGTGTGTGTGTACACATAGGTGATTTTCATTGTGCCTGTGCATGCTTGCAAACATGGTATTTGAAGCAGACAATGCAATTGCCTACAGAACAGGAGGTAGTCTTGTAACTCTGTATAAAGAAAAATTTGTCCATTAAGTCCTTTAGAAGGATAAGTCCAGTCACCTAAGCAAGTATTTTTTTTTTTAATTACTCCTGTCATGTCCTAGAAAGAGTCAAAGAGAATCTCTGATGGAGTCCTTACTTTCGAGTATCTTTCTATAATATGCGTAATGTGTATGCTTATGGTGCCCTACCGTATTCTTAGTGGTTTCTCAAAGTGCTCCTCTACTTGGATCTTACAACGTTAGAAAGTTGGTATGATAGGAACTATTACCTGCACATGGCGTGATCACCATGTTGCATCACTTAATTCTGGATTGCATCATCTAAAATGTGTAAAACTTAGACTATTTAAATATTAAAATATCCTGACTTGTTTCCAGCAAAACATGAAATATTCAAGCCAACAGCCTTTTGTGAAAAATAGCATATTTTTATCAGTTGTTTACTTTCTAATATCTTTGAAGTCCCAGAAGCATGACTCTTTCTATTTGAGTGTCAGATTATGAAGTATGTGTGAATATAGAAATAATTTGGACAGCTTTATGGGGAACTTGACTTGTAATGTTATAAAATGAAATAAACAGGTTGATTTGAACACTTTTAAAGTGATTTATAATGTTTATACACATCTGTTGGTTCTGCTTTTCAGTAAACCTGCCAATTAGTTTTTGTAATATAAGAAATGTGACCTCTTCAAAAGAAGCATATGCACCCATTTATATTAGACAGAAAAAAGGTAATTCTCCCGATCTTAATTCGTTGGTGCCTTGTAACTAGTACAAGAGAAACGGTGGCACAATAAAATTCTATTGAGTAGAGTTCTCAGTGTTGTTAGGAAATTATATTCTCACTACCAACATGACATGTGCTGGATATATTGCTTCAGAATTGAAATATGAAAGGAAAAGACAGAAGAATTAGGGATGTCTAGACATACTGTGGTATCACTTATAATAATGAGTTTACTGGCTAGGAGAAAGGATGTATTTATAGCACACCTAGATCTCTTGAGTTGTAGACAGTATTATTCAGAAAATTATTAGGATTGACTATTGCTATACCTTCTTACTTAATAAATAAACATATACCGATGTGGTAAATCATAATTAAAAGTATGGACTTTGTAGTCACACAGGCCAGGTTTCAATTGACAGTTTACTAAGTGTGCTCTTGCACAACTTAAATAAACACTTTGAACCTTGGGTATTTCAACTTTAATATGGGGCTCATAATTGTGGGGTTCATGGTAGTATGCACTTCAGTGGGTTGTTTTGAGGATCAAAGAGATTAGGCACATAAATATCTTACTACAGTGACGACGAATATTGTCTACTATTTTATTAAAGAAACAAGTTATTAAATAATTCGTAGTCCATCAGAAAGCTCTTGGCTTCCAAAATCTTGTTTCTAAAAACAGTTGTTAGCCCACAATTTCCTTATTATTTTTTACTTCCCCTATTTTCCATTTTTCTCATCAAATTTATTCATTAAATCCATTTTTGCTGGTATTTTTGTACAGATTTAGGTAGAATTCAGAGAAGTATGAATTATCTGTATTTTCTAAATGTTCACACTCTATATTGTATACGTGTGCATATTAAAAATATTTAAATAGCAGTTGGCCCTTTTACAGCATTATCTCATTTGACTTTGAATATAAACCTGAACTATACTTTGTTTTGCATTTCTGTTTACCGATGTGGAAACTAAGATATTGTCCTAGGTTATGCAGATAATAAGTAGGCCATAATCAGAGTAGGCCTTCGGATTTCAAATCCAAGGCCTTTCTAACATTACAAACCAAGTCAGTATAGGAAAAATGCTATTTGAGTAATGAAGTCAGTAAATACTTGCATGTACCTTGAATAGAGTAATGATTCGTACATGCCTGTGCTTGTGATACCTCTCCTTATACAGATCGATTAACTGAGATTATTTAATACTGTAATGTTTGAGAAAATTGAAAAGGAAATTTCCCAAAAGCTTGATATCTCTAGTAATCAGGTGAGACTATTAATGCTTCACTTTATGGATATTCTATTATTTGTATTATTACATTAAGCTCTGTGGTAATACAATGTGCAATAGAGCTGAAGACTGGAAATATGGAATAAAGGAATAAATTGTTCTAATTTACCTAATTGTTTTTCACTTTATTGTATGGCACTAAACTCAAAAAATGTTTGCTTTACAGAATAAAATTTGAGCAATAGTTTCATGATGAATATTATTGTTCTATACTTTTATCTTTTACTGTAGATATTTCAAAATGCAGTTACTTTAAATTTATATGCAATATTATTATTATTATTATATCAACAAAAACATTAAATATCATTTATTAGGTGCTTACTGTGTGTCCAGCAGCATTTATTAGGTGTGAATATGTGAATAGTTTAGCATTTTACATACATTCTTCGTCCTCAGTATAGCCCTCTTGGATATAGATTAGTGTCATTTATTACTAAAAATACAAGCAAGAAAATTTGAGACCTAAGCAAGTTATCTAGCAGTCCCAAGGTCCTCACACAGCTGCTCAGAGACATAATCTAGCCTAAATCTTCTATATAACTTTGAATATTTAGATTTTAACTGATTCATCTCTTATACATGTGACCGTCTTCTTTCCTCATCATGTATCTCATTTAGCACGGTTGGTGCTGAGTAGGCAACTATAGTGGATTAAAATTCAAATAACAGCATACTGGGCTTCCCTGGTGGCGCAGTGGTTGGGGTCCGCCTCCCGATGCAGGGGACACGGGTTTGTGCCCTGGTCCGTGAAAATCCGACATGCCGCGGAGCGGCTGGGCCCGTGAGCCATGGCCGCTGAGCCTACGCGTCCGGAGCCTGTGCTCCGCAACGGGAGAGGCCACAACAGTGAGAGGCCCGCATACCGCAAAAAAAAACAAACAAAAAAAACCCCAGCATACTATGATTCATTCTTTTGTCAGATAATAATTTAGCACCTATTGTATTTTATGCATAGACTTAGTTCAGTGGCAGATAAAAAAATGAAACATGCATAAATACTGTTTTTGAGAAACTTTTAGTATTAAAGCAGAGATAAAATATGTACATTAAAAGTGACAATATAAAATTTACAGTGGTAAGTTTCTTCATAATTACATGGGTGAATAGGAAGATTTCCGAAGTACTGTGGCCTCCTTTCATCAGTGTGGCCACGTTGCCCACAGCCACGCCTTTCAGAACTCCCCATACATAACTCTTAAAAGGCTTTTAACTTCGGGGAAATCCAGTGTTGACTTTATTCCTGTATTCCCGTGACCCTTTGGCAGCAGTAGCCACAGAAGGCAGTAACTTTCTCCAGCTCAGGCACATGATTTCAAAGGGCAAGATTTAACTACCTTCTGGAAACTCCTCTGCTCTGTGGATTTATGCGATTCAAGTACCAGATTCAGTATGTGATTTATATTCCCAGGTCAAATGTTCTCATAGGCAGGCTGTTCGAGGAGACAAACATCTATCACAAAATTAATCTTGTATACAACTAGAGGAAAAAGCCTGAAATTGTGTAAGACTGAGGATTTTGTGGGGTTAAATCCATCCAATATGGGGCTTAAAGAGCGCTCGTCTCATGCTTCCTGAAATGAATACTGATTCCCGTGGGTGACGTTTCTAGAACATACTTATGAAAGCAATAGTACATAGGAGATACGCTCTTCATTTTAAGGACTGCCCAATGTGATGAAATCATGTGATAAAATTAGTAACCATGTGAAAAAATGAGTACGAATTTGTTTGAAATGTATATAACTACACAACAAGAAGATATACAAGTATATATCATGTGTGCATACGTACTCTTTGAGTTGCATTTCTGGCTGTGTGGAAGTTGCAATATATTATATAGGATACATTGGAAAAAAGAAATAGTGATAAGTGGATGGTCAAAGTTTAAAATAGACAAAATAGAATACAATAGAATAAAAGAAAGTTGTTAAAAAACAAAATTCCATCCACAGGCATTTGAATAGATATAAAGCTATGCATACAGATATAGCTACAGATATCTGTATCTGTATATATAGATATACAGTTATCTGGCATCATTCTGAATGCTTTCTATAAATATTAATATGTTTGAATGATTAAAATATTAAAATGTGTAGAACAACAAAGATAAAAAATAAAGATGTAATTAAGATATAGGAGATATAAGATCCAAGTTAATAAAACATTTAAAACTCAATAATTAAAATATAAAGTTTAAGAATCTGTAGGTAATGAGATACAAAAATGTATAAATGTTAAAGAATGAAAGATCATTTAAAAATGGAAAAAAAAATAAGAATAAAGTAAGGGGCTTCCCTGGTGACGCAATGGTTGAGAGTCCGCCTGCCGATTCAGGCGACACAGGTTCGTGCCCCGGTCCGGGAAGATCCCACATGCCGCGGAGCGGCTGGGCCCGTGAGACATGGCCGCTGAGCCTGTGCGTCCGGAGTCTGTGCTCCGCAACGGGAGAGGCCACAACAGTGAGAGGCCCGCGTACCGCAAAAAAAAAAAAAAAAAAAAAAAAAAAGAATAAAGTAGGATTAAAATAAGGTGAGGGAAGATAAATATAACCAGTGAATACAATTTTAGTTCTTTTGGCTTCAGTCTCTACAGTAGGAGCATTGGAAAAGAAAAGGATAATAAATGTAAGTTACCTTCCGGAGGTAGGACAAGGCTTTAACTTCATGACTGGAGTCAAAGGGGGTGGAGAAGAAAGGGAATCTTGAGCTTGGGAAGGTGGAAATGGTTAGGAAGAGAAAGATGTGTCCTTCAGGCCTGAGAACATGACTACCATCCTCTCCGTATCTTAGCCTTGGTTTTCTCACAGCTGCTTTTAAGGTCAGCTGTCAGGAACTGTGGAAGAAATCAGGGCTCATCTTGTCGCTTGGGTAAATCAAATTCCTAACAAACATAAGAAAAACTGCTCAGCCTCATTAAAAACTTGAAAAATGGGAATAAAAATAATGACAAAATTCAGATTTAACCCCAACTAGTAGTATTGTAAGTACAAAAATACCAGTTTGGTGGTTGATTTTTGGGTATTGTTTGTTTATTTTGTTTTTGATTTGGACTTAACAATTTCATGGCATACCAGAATACAGAAATTATGGCAAGGGAGCTGCAATTACTAAAGAAAAGAAACAGTTCAGAGGTTAAAGAGTAAATGGTAAATTAGAACAGGAATGATCTGGGACCTTGTTTGGAACCAGAACTCTCCACAATGCAGGACTTCATCTAATGATAACACAGGGTAGAGAACAATATAAAATCTATTTATCTTTTACTCATTTCTGTCAGACCCATCTGTTTATTTCATTCATTTGACAATATATTAATTGAGCCTTACTGAGCAACTGTGATCAAGTACAGGGGGATAGTGTGGTGAACGCAAGGAATCAGATGATAAACAGTTTCTTGTATAGAAATGATAATTTCACATAGTAATAAAAAGCAATGTAGGGGATAAAGCAGAATGTTCTTGGGATAGACAGAGAAGGGAAAATTATATTGTGAAGTCAGGAAAAGTTTTATGAGTGATGATTAAGAGTCAATCATGGGAATTTGGTGGGGGGAGATTTTTATAGCATAGAAAAAGTGTACAGGCTTAGAAGCTGGTGTGAGGAATGGAAAGGTCTATTTGGCTGGATTATAATGATTATAATGGAATATAACAAACTAGGAGGAGAGCAGTATGAGATTAGATCAACCAAATAGAAAGAGATTGATATCAATAGGGTTTTGAAAACCTATGACTTAGAAATGGTCTTGTCTACAGTGGCATTATTAAAACAAAAATATATTTACTAGTCTATATTTTATTTCTGGGCCAACCTCCTTTCATGCAAGAATAAGACTATACAGTGTGTTCTACCAAAATGTGTACTGATGCTAAGCAGGTAACTGTATAAAGGGTTTCATATACTTCTCTTTCCAAACAGCAGGGGTCGCTCTTGTGTAAGTCCTCTCTACCGTCCAGTAAATAATGTTATCCAGTGACCAGTCCTTCTCCAAGTATACATTAGTCTGGCAACTGACTTCCTCCTGCTGCGTACATCTTTATGAACTGAGTGAGCGATCATAAACCACTAGAAGCTTTATTTTTCTCCCTTACTGCTTGTTGTGTTTAATTTTGTCTCCTTTTCTGCAAAGATTAGAAAAACAAACAAACAAAAAATCCAGGTAAATTGGAAAAAAAAGAACTTCTGAACAGAAACAATGATTCTTCCTTTTACTTGAAATTGTTAAACATCTTTATCATAATAGTTAATCTGTGCTAAGCACCAACTCTGCTTGCAGAGCCCTTTGCATGTGCTTTCTTATTTAGCCCTCATCAACTTGTGATTACCTGCACTGTGAACATAAAGAAACTGAGACCAAGAGTGATTAAAAACCTGTCAATTGATCAAACACCTAATAAAAAAACCAAAATTCAAATACAAATGAACTGTAATACAAAGCCAGTGGGCTAGAGTCCATGGCATCATCATGTGAGAACTCAGTACTTTAAGTATTTATAATGTAGTTTCTGTTAATACACATGCATATGATTGCAGCATTTCTCTTTCTTAACAAAGACATTTCTGTCCTTCATCGCATGTTAATGTTGAAGTCAAATACCTTCCACACATACTTTGAATCTGTCTCCTGTCAGAGGGTTTATTTGAATCCTACTCATGTACTGTCTTGATGTAGCTCTACTTCTGTCAGTGCTGGGTTAGCACGCTTTTATACAAGAGGAATTGAAAATGAAATGCTATGAAATTGATACGTGCACACCTTCTAGACCTTCAGAGCACTGCTTTGTACTAAGATATCTAACAGATGAACTTCTATGGTAGTATCCATTTAGGCTGGCAGTCAAGTGTGAGCTCTTGAATAAAAAATCATGTTGAAAAGATTTTTTTTATCTTTTATAGGTTAGGTTAGGTTATATAGCTCAGAAAGGTTTGGAATTTGTTAGCCATTTATAATAGGATTATAATGCCCTTTGGTGAGTGTTGTTTGAAAGCTAGGTTATCATCGTGTACCATGAGAGATGAGGGTCCTTGTACCTCTGACCAACTTGATAGTTTACATTTAAACAATGTCAAAATTCATATATAGCCCCCTCCCTAAAATATTCAACTTAAATCTTTGCTGCCTTATGTAAATTTCATCCTTTGTCAGTTGAGACTAGCCAGAGAACACGATGCTCTTTCTATTCAGGCAAATGCTCCCATAGTTGCTCATAGTTTTGTCAACATTAAAAGAATTGTGCTCTTTTCTGAGGTTGAAATCACTACAGTTAAACAGGCTAAATGTTATTTGTGATGAACCACTACAGACTTTATCTTGGAAACTGCTTTTTCAATATGTTTTGTAAACCCAACTTATTTTGATAAAGTCACTATTCATTTCTCCAGTGACTTTTTTTTTCTTTTTTAAAGTGATTTTTTTCTCTTACACTATAGAGTATCCTCACATTAACCTTTCCATTTGATCCTCTCTATCACTACAAGTCTTTGAAGCAAACTGACTGAAGCAATAGGCTATTTCCTTCAGGCTAAAAAGATAATACGAAACCAGATGAGTACTAGAACCCAAGTATGCTGGGTGTGTGTTCATATGCTTAAATCCTTCTTATTGTTAATGAAATGATCACACCCAAGCATAAAAAAATAACTGAATATGTCTATACGAAAAGTTTGGAGCTTTGTTGGCAGTTGACTTTAGGCAGTACACTCCATAGCTGGGACTCAGGGATAGGAGAGATTAATTTTGGATTTAATATTCAGTATCATTCTGTACCTTTTACAAATGGGTGAAATTGTTTAAGTTATAATGATTTAAAAACAAAGAGGGCTTCCCTGGTGGCGCAGCGGCTGAGAGTCCGCCTGCCGACGCAGGGGACGCGGGTTCGTGCCCCGGTCCGGGAAGATCCCACATGCCGCGGAGCGGCTGGGCCCGTGAGCCATGGCCGCTGAGCCTGCGCGTCCGGAGCCTGTGCTCCGCAACGGGAGAGGCCACAACTGTGAGAGGCCCGCGTACCGCTAAAAAAAAAGAATTCTAAAAACGAAGAGACTGGTAGAAAGAAAGAATGGTATTACTACTTTTTTCCATATTAAAAACTATCATTGCAGTCACAAGAGTTTTCATGAATTTGATTCTCTGATTTGACTAAATACTTGTACATTAAAGATAGCTATTTCATTGCTCTCATGCTTTTATGCAATGGAATAGGTATCCTCTTTAATGTGTGAGTGTTTAAACAATTGAGCTTTAAAGAAGATAATTATCTCTTAAATTATTTTGTTTATATTATTAAGTATGGCATTATTTAATATGTATAAGTAAGGTTACCATCAATTTATTGTTCAACTCACAATATTATTGGTAGGTAATTAGATTGTATCGGTGATACACATATGATTTCAAGCAGACTAGGATGTTTGATCATTATATATTTATTGAGTATTATATTCAATTAGTGATAAAGAGTTACTTGGCATAAAGTTCTAGTATTGTGCCTTTTCTTGGAGTGAAGATTACTGAACAAAATTACTGAATAAAACACTTCTTAATATCACTGGAAACATAAAACATTACATGTTGCCAATAATACAAATATTAATGGCTAACAGAGTAAATAGACTAATCCCTCCCCCATCGTGAATTTACAATATGAAAAGTTCTTGAAAACTTGGATTTATTTGAATCCTTTAAGATTTTTCAGATTGCCTATTTAAGGTCTGCTAGCCATTCCTTCTGGCAATATTTAGAAGACACAAAAGGGATTTGAAAGAAAAATAAGTAAAGCAAAAAGCAGACTAAATGTAGAGGATTTGACAATGCAGCTTTGGGAGAAAAATGGGGAAATAAAACTCCTAGTACAGTGTGTTTTGCTTTGTTATGATATACTTTTACATAAATTTATCATAACTAATATTAATAAAAATTACTAACATGTATCAGAAACTTAATGTGCAACGTACTTTGCTATGCACTTTACCTGGGTTATCATATTAGAACACATCTAATTAGATACATTTATTATTCTTATTTTATAGTTAAGGTAACTAAAACACAGAACAATTATGAAAGTTGGCCAAAGTCTCACAGCTTGTAAGTGGCTAAGCTGAGAATCAAACCTAGGACATCTAACCCTGACCTCTTACTAATTACTTTGATGTCATATTGTCCATATATATGTTAACTGTATATCCCCATGCATTGGAGAATGGTTTTGTTAAATATTCTTTATTGCTGTAAAGTGTTCTCCTTCAATTATGCCAAACAGAGTAGACTAAATAAAGTTTCCACAGGCATTTTGTTTCCCAAATATCTGGGTAAATAGTTGTATCTGAATCATCGTTGGGAAGTAGGGCAACAATTGTAAGGCATATATTCAAAAGTCATTAAAAATTCCAACTAAAAATCAAAGGGAGAGATAAAGAGTTTTTATCATAAGTGTTTCAAAGCAAAATAATCCTAACTGTGCTATGTAAAACTGACAGGGATGTGGGCATGTCAACAGATTTTCTGGTTGATGGAAAATAGTTTTATAATTAATATTGTTAATTATTCAAGATACTCAAATGTCATTAACATTCTCTTTATTAAATATTTTTTAAAGTATCTTTTTATTTTATTGTAAGGTAAATTTTAAGTTATGACAACACTTTTTCATAGGTTGACTAAACTTAAGTTTTAGGAGTACAGACATCATGTCTGCTTTGCTCAAGTTGTTATCTCATTACCTAGTATAGTAACTGCCAAATAGCTGGCAATCAATAGTTGTGGTTCAATGAATGGATGAATGAGTGAATGAAAGAATTGTCTATTCATGTCCTTTCTCAACCCTTTATTTTCCTCCATGAGATTTTAAATTATATGAGGAATAGTTATAATCTTAACATTAATTTTGTCATGAAAACAACTTACATAATCATGAAATAATTATGATATTGCTTTTTATTTCCTGAAAAAGAAATACAGCTCAGCAGTGGTTTTTCTCCTCTATCTCTGAGAAGGAAATGCCTAAGCTTTCATATTTTCTAAAGGTACAGTCTCAATAAATGAAGTATACTTTTTACGCTGTGTTCAAGAGGGTGAAATACACAAAAAAACCAGTACCTCAATGCCCCTGTTACATATGAAAACCAGGATTCTTAGTGCTGTGTTAGAATTTACTTTGCAACTCACAGACATAACAACAGCTTGGGTTCTTTGAAGATATAAACAGCATCAAAAATGTAAGACTTTGTGACCACACGACTTAAGAGTTTCATTTGAAAATTCATTCTGATCATTTGAGAAGTAACTCTCAAAAGAATGAGGGAGTGATTGGGTGAGTGAAGGGAAGGCTTCCATCTTATGCTGTTTTTCAGCACTAAGGGCAGCATGGCAGCATGTAGCAGGTGTTCAAAGTTATTTGTTAAATGGCTGAAAGAGAAAACAGAACCACAATGTATGGAGATAATGTAGAATGGAAATTTCTATTTATAGCCTCCAAGATCTGGTTATTTGCCTTATGTATAAAAGGAATCTTTCTCTGCTGAGCTGAATAAACACTAAGCTGTACCAAAACTGAATTAATGAAAGTGTTGGAAGGTAAAATAAATACCAGCTCTAAGTTTAAAGACACTTCTATGAAAATAAGTCAGTACAATGATAAAAATTATACTAATGAATAGAGACATGTTACAGCATGAAAAGGGTGATTTCTAGAGTGGGCTTGTTGTACATACTTTATGGATTTGACTGTTTTGAGACCCATATGCTTTAGATCAGAGTTTCTCAAATTTTAGCTTGCATAAGAATTACATGCATACTTACTGAAACACAGTTTCATATTTCTACCTCCAGAGATTCCAATTCAGTAGTTTTGAGGCAGGGATGAGATGCTGCATTTCTCAAAAGCTCTCAGTTGATGTTGATCATGCCAGTTTGAAGACAAGACTGTGATTAATGCTACTTTAGATAATTTTAGACTCTTCAAATGTCTACTTTATTGCAAATTCACATGTTATAGATGTTTGTGTGTGTATAATTTTTTCCTACAAAACAATTTTTCTTTTTTCTGTTACAGTTTTCTCTGTGAAGAGGGTAGCTTTGTTCCTCTTAGAATTAGGTAATAATAGGCATTTTAAAGTAAACACAATAGAATGATTCCTTCTTAAAATGGAAGCAAAAATTTTTTTGTTTTTTTAGAAGATCTTTTCTCACATCCGATAGATATCTTAAACTGCCAACTTAGGCAATGTTATGAAGTAGAAAATAGTCACAAAGTGGCAATATGGTATGTTTGTGTATATATAAACAGTTTATTCAGAAGTGACACATTTTATTGGCCAAGGCAAGTCTTATGGCCACTTCTGACATAACTGGTAGAAACATATCACTTGCCCATAGGGAGAGGCATCACAAGCCACTAGCCAAGCCAGACATCAACTGAACCAGGATGTAAAATTCTCCCATGGGGAGGGACGGTTGATATTTCTAATGCTTCTCTTATTGGAACAAATACTGAACAATTAGTTACTTATCACCTCTGTTTTTTAACCTCTCAATACAGAATTTGAATCATGTATAAATATTTACCAAAGATGAGTCATATTTAAGTATGACTGATATCTTTGCAAATAATATTTCCTAAAGAACAGATATTTATATTTAAAAAGATATATTAAGTTTGCTTGAAAACCGTGCTCTTTATTTTCCTGGATTTATTGGGAAGAAGAGAATGCTAAGCTTGGAGTCAAAGACCTGGATTTGATTTTGATTCTAATACTTAGTGTCTGTGACTGTAAGGGAGCTAATTAACTCAGTTTCGGCTTTTGTTTAATATGATAACTAATAACTTCTTCAGTGTGGGGCAGCTAACACAGAAAAAAAGGAGACGATATAAATCACATCACAAACATTAATGACAATATAAATTCTGGGTCTGATTAAGATTGTTGCTTTGTAACATCTGATGATTTTCAAAAATCACTAGTTACTGAAACTTCAACTTAGATTTCTTAGGAGTTTTAATGAATCTTGAACACTATGTAAAGTAAAGTATAAAAACACTGATTTAAATTAAAAACACTTAAGGTTTAGTTCATTAAAATGTCTGGGAATATAATTTTTAAATATAATTAATTAGGAAAAGGACAGGTTTGACTTAAAAATGACCATGTCACACTATTTGACAGTTCATAATATGAAATTATGATACTTTACATTCTGGGTTACAATGTTGTATAACTAGTCTTTATAAAATCAGTGTTATGAGAGGCATGAATTTTGCAATGAAGTGTTCGCTCCATTGAACATTTTATTTTATCATATCACATCTATCTATCTCTATCTATATTTTTTGTTTTCTTAGAGTTCTTTCTTCAACTGTTTATTTGCCCTGGATATTTATTTCTACTGAACAGAACTCAAGTTGAATATTTAGTGCTTTGGACCACGTGTTTACTTATTTATCTTTAAACTGTTACCATTTTCAAAGCTCTCTTGTGGAAGAGTGATTTCTGTTTTTCATAATTCTCACCTTTCTTAAATATGCAAGAAGTATCAGGGCATTCAGCAGGCTAATGATAATGACCACCTGTTGCTTTAGTGTACTTTTCTTCAATTAATGTGTGAAATATTCTTATTTATCCAATAACCCCGTATAATACTGATAAATCTGTACTTTTAAGATGAAGATTTATCCATTACTTACCACTTTTCAACTTGGTAACACATAAATATATTGTTTACTAATTAAAATCTTGCCCAAATTCATGTTTCTAATGTGAGAGAAAATGTCTCCTACTAAATTTCTCTGATAACTGAAATTATGATGAACCTTCAATGTAAAACTATAAACCTGAAAAGTGAGTAAAATACAGGTTTAGAATAGATTCCATTAAAAAATGAGAAGGAGGGCTTCCCTGGTGGCGCAGTGGTTGAGAGTCCGCCTGCCGATGCAGGGGACACGAATTCGTGCCCCGGTCTGGGAAGATCCCACATGCCGCGGAGCGGCTGGGCCCGTGAGCCACGGCCGCTGAGCCTGCACTTCCGGACCCGTGCTCTGCAACGGGAGAGGCCACAACAGTGAGAGGCCCGCGTACCGCAAAAAAAAAAAAAAAAAAAAGAGAAGGAAAACATTTCTTTTTTGAAGGATAGGGGATTCTATGCAAAAACTTGTGACCTATGATTCATTTTTCCTCAGTCTAATTCTCCATGAATATTTTCTTAACCTTATACCTCCCTGGATCTCTCCAAACCTTGCGGAAGTCACATTTTTCCTTTGATTCCAAAAGGACATTATATATGCAACTAATATTACATTTTCTAGCTATATTTTAATTAGTTGTTTATTTGTCCTTCTTCCCACTTTACTGTGAGTTCTCCAAAAGTAGGAATGACTCTCATAAGAAAATATCTGAAATACAATAAATAATATGTAAATTCAAGGTATAATCTGGTGTAGTTAAGATATAATCTGATGAGGTTAATTCAGACTGATCATAGTATTTATATTTAAGCAATAGTTCTGAAACATTCACAAATTTTCATTATTAAGAAACAGTGTAATGGACATTTTTCACTATACTTGTGACACTTCAACTCATAGATAATTTTAATAGTTCTAATTAATCAAATTTATTTTGTCTCTTTCCTTTTACTGTTTACGAATGAATCTGATATGTATTTGTAAGATAACAGCATTTTTCAAGTATTTCAACTAATAAAGCTCTAGCTTCTCAAAGTTTAAAGACAATGGAGCATCACACTTTTGATGAATATTTATCATATAACATTTTGTTCCTTCATGTAATTTACTAAACCATTTCTAATTAATCTTAAATGTTCAACTGAAGCAGGAGACTGTCTGAAAGGTAAAGGAGGGAGAAAACAATGCTGCAAGCTGTCTTGGTTTTACTAACAAGAACAACACAGAATATGGATGACATTGTAATGTTAAAAGAGCCATTTTTCTTTGCTTTCAAGCTTATTACTTAAATTAATAATGTTTGGGGATGTAATTTATATTACCCTAGTCATTTAAGACATCAGGAAATCACAGTGATGTGGTATGGTGCTTTAGGAAGATGATGAGGCCATGTGATAAAACTGTAAAAAAGCTGACTTTATGCACTGCTTCTTCACATTATCTTCACTTCTGTAACTTTTTAAATTAAATTTCAACAAAAATGTCAAATCCAAAGTGGTTTCCAATTCCTCATCTGCCTTTTGTAAAATGGTTCGGTTTGTGTGCTTTGGGAACTACTTATTACAATACGCTGCTGAGTCTGCAACTCCAATGCAGTCAACAGTCTGGAAATTTTCTCAGATCTAGACCATTTAATGTAATGTTTTTTGCCTTTACATAGCCCTATTTTTTATTAAGTGCTTGCTAAACTTAGGGTTGACTCCCTTCTTTATATTAGATCTAATATGAGTTCTTAATACAAAGTGAATTTCTATTACCCAGAGTTTTAGAAGGCAGTTAAAAGGGGTTTCTATTATACTTTGTTCTCTACTTAAAGCAGTAGTACACACCACTTAGATATTGCCCAATGGGGTTTGTGAAATTTCCAAGAAGTGTTTTTATTTTTCATATATCTGAGCAGCTTTGAAGCTCCTGTGTTTGGCCTGATAAACACAGAATTTTCCTCACAAACAGGTTTCTCGTCTTAAGGAGGGTAACCTGCTTATTCTAAACTCTCTTAAGGCAAAAATGAAAATGATTATATGAGCATAATAAAAACTCTGTTACTTCAGAGATGGTTCAAGATGGCAATGTGCCTAAGGAGGCATTCCCAGGGAAAGTAAGCAGGGAGACACCATGCTTGAGCACCCCGTTGGCCTTGCTACAGTTCAACAAGACTCCCCAGAAAGGGGAGCCCACATTTGTGCAACTGTCATCCAGGGGACACATCCAAATCTTGTCTGGAGACCAGGGGGAATTATGACTGTGGTCTCACAGGACGGTATATATCTGCAAGCTTTTAAAGCCGCTGCCTGAGGATCTGGCATTCAATCAGCCTGAAACTAGGTGTTAAATGAGATTCCTCCCATTGGACCACTGACAGGTCTTGCAACACCCTCAACAATAAGGCTATACCAAGAATAAATCATGTAGTATAGACAACCAAAAAGATTCAGGAGATAAACAAGAGCTAGGGCAGTGTCGATCAAGAAGGATCATCACCTACACAGGGCCACTCCTAAAGACTGAGAAAGATAGCAGTTTTGCCCAATATAGAGAAACAAACACAGAGAGCCAAGCAAATGAGGAAAAAGAGAAATAGTTTCCAAACAAAAGAACAAGACTAAACCTCAGAAAAAGACCTTTTTTAAAAAATTAATTACATTTTTTATTGGAGTATAGTTGATTTACAATGTTGTGTTAGTTTCTGCTGTATAGTAAAGTGAGTCAGTTATACATACACATATATCCACTCTTTTTTTAGATTCTATTCCCATATAGGTCATTACAGAGAATTGAATATGCTATTCAGTAGGTTCTTATTAGTTATCTATTCTATATATAGTAGTGTGTATGTGTCAGTCCCAGTCTCCCAATTTATCCCTACCCGCTTTTCCCCCTGGTAACCACAACTTGGTTTCCTACATCTGTGACTCAACTTCTGTTTTGTAAATAGGTTCATTTGTACCATTTCTTTAGATTCCACATAAAAGGGATATCATACGATATTTCTCTTTCTCTGACTTACTTCACTCAGTATGACAATCTCTAGGTCCATCCATGTCACAGCAAGTGGCATTTTTTGGATTCTTTTTTATGGCTGAGTAATATTCCATTGTATATATGTACCGCTTCTTCTTTATCCATTCTTCTGTTGATGAACATTTAGGTTGCTTCCATGTCCTGGCTATTGTAAATAGTGCTGCAATGAACATTGAGGTGCATGTATCTATTTGAATTATGGTTTTCTTCAGACATATGCCCAGAAGTGGGATTGCTGGACCATATGTTAGCTCTATTTTTAGTTTTTTAAGGAATCTACATATTGTTCTCCATAGTGGCTGTACCAGTTTACATTCCCACCAATAGGGTAGGAGGGTTCCCTTTTCTCCACACCCTCTCCAACATTTATTGTTTGTAGATTTTTTGATGATAGCCATTCTAACTGATGTGAGTTGATACCTCATTGTAGTTTTGACAGAAAAAGATCTTAATGATATGGAGATAAATTACCTACCTGATAAAGAATTCAAAGTAATGGTCAAATCTGCTTACCAAACTTGGGAGTAGAATGGATGAACATGGTGGGAACTTCAACAGAGTTAGAAAATACAAGAAAGAACCAATGAAAGCTGAAGAATACAATAACTGAAATGAGAAATACACTAGAAAGAATCAACAGCAGATTAGATCATACAGAAGATTAGATCGGTGATATGAAAAAGAGGTTAGCAGAAATCACCCAATTGGAGTACAAAAAGAAAAGCAATTTAAATGAGGATAGCATAAGGGACTTTGGAGACAGCATTAAGCATACTAGCATTTGCATTATAGGGGTCCCAAAAGGAAAGGAAAGAAAGAAAGGAGTAGAAAACTTATTTGGAAAAATAATGGTTGAAAACTTCCCTAACCAAGGAAGGAAACAGACATCCAGGTCCAGGAAGCACAGAGAGTCCCAAACATGAAGAACCCCAAAAGAACCACATCAAGACACATTATAATTGAAGTGTCAGAATTTGAAGAGAGAATTTTAAAAGCAGCATGAGAAAAAAAGCTAGTTACATATAAGGGAACCACCATAAGATTATCAGAGGGTTGTTTTTCACACTTTATTGGAATATAATTGCTTTACAATGTTGTGTTAGTTTCTGCTGTACAACAAAATGAATCAGCTATATGTATACATATATCCCCATATCCCCTCCCTCTTGAGCCTCCCTCCCACCCTCCCTATCCCACCCCTCTAGGTTGTCACAAAGCATCGAGGTGATCGCCCTGTCCTATGCACCAGCTTACCACTGTATGACAGACTCTAGGTCCATTCACTTCACTACAAAGAGCTCAGTTTAGTTCCTTTTTATGGCTGAGTAATATTCCATTGTATATATATGCCACATCTTCTTTATCCATTCATCTGTTGATAGACACTTAGGTTGCTTCCATGTCCTGGCTATTGTAAATAGTGCTGCAATAAACATTCCTGAACATTCCTTTTATTTCTTTTTCTTCTCTGATTGAACATGTGGTACATGTCTTTTTTTGAATTATGCCCTGAGATGCCCTGAGAAATACATGCCCTGAGAAATCCCAGTAGTGGGATTGCTGGGTCATATGGTAGTTCTATTTTTACATTTTTTAAGGAACTTCCATACTGTTCTCCATAGTGACTGTATCAATTTACATTCCCACCAGCAGTGCAAGAGGGTTCCCTTTTCTCCACACCCTCTCCATCATTTATTGTTTCTAGATTTTTTTGATGATGGCCATTCTGACCAGTGTGAGGTGATATCTCATTGTAGTTTTGATTTGTATTTCTCTAATAATTAGTGATGTTGAGCATCTTTTCATGTGTTATTGGCTGTCTGTATGTCTTCTTTGGAGAAATGTCTATTTAGGTCTTCCACCCATTTTTGGATTGGGTTGTTTGCTTTTTTGATATTGAGCTTCATGAGCTGCTTGTATATTTTGGAGATTAATCCTTTGTCCACTGCTTTTTTTGCAAATGTTTTGTCCCATTCTGAGGGTTGTCTTTTCGTCTTGCTTATGGTTTCCTTTGCTCTGCAAAAGCTTCTAAGTTTCATTAGGTCCCATTTGTTTAGTTTTGTTTTATTTCCATTACTCTAGAAGGTAGGTCAAAAAGGATCTTGCTGTGATTTATGTCATAGAATGTTCTTCCTATGATTTCCTCTAAGAGTTTTATAGTATCTGGCTTATATTTAGGTCTTTAATCCATTTTAAGTTTATTTTTCTGTATGGTTAGGAAGTGGTCTAATTTCATTCTTTTACATATAGCTGTCCAGTTTTCCCAGCACCACTTATTGAAGAGGCTGTCTGTTCTCCATTGTATATTCTTGCCTCCTTTGTCAAAGACAAGGTGACCATTTGTGCGTGGGTTTATCTTTGGACTTTCTATCCTGTTCCATTGATCTATATTTCTGTTTTTGTGCCATTGCCATACTGTCTTGATTACTGTAGCTTCGTTGTATAGTGTGAAGTCCGGGAGCATGATTCCCACAGCTCTGTTTTTCCTTCTCAAGATTGCTTTGGCTATTTGGATCTTTTGTGTTCCCAAACAAATTGTAAAATTTCTTGTTCTTGTTCTGTGAGAAATACCATTGGTAGTTTAATAGGGATTGCATTGAATCTGTAGATTGCTTTGGGTAGTTTAGTCATTTTCACAATGTTGATTCTTGCAATCCAAGAACATGGTATATTTCTCCATGGTATATTTCTCTCTGATCTGTTTGTATCATCTTCAATTTCTTTTATAAGTGTCTTATAGCTTTCTGCATACAGTTCTTTTGCCTCCTTAGGTAAGATTATTCCTAGGTATTTTATTCTTTTTGTTGCAGTGGTAAATGAGACTGTTTCCTTAATTTCTCTTTCTGATTTTTGTTGTTATTGTATAGGAATGCAAGAGATTTCTGTGTATTAATTTATATCCTGCTACTTTTCCAAATTCATTGATTAGCTCTATCTAGTAGTTTTTTGGTGGCATCTTTAGGATTTTCCAGGTATAGTATCATGTCATCTGCAAAGTGACAGTTTTACTTCTTCTTTTCCAAATTGTATTCCTTTTATTTCTTTTTCTTCTCTGATTGCCGTGACTAAAACTTCCAAAATTATATTGAAAAATAGTGGTGAGAGTGGGCACCCTTGTCTTGTTCCTGATATTAGAGGAAATGGTTTGTTTTTCACCATTGAGAATGATGTTGGCTGTGTGTTTGTCACATATGGCTTTTATTATGTTGAGGTAGGTTCCCTCTATGCTCACTTTCTGGAGAGTTTTTATGATAAATGGGTGTTGAATTTTGTCAAAAGCTTTTTCCTGCCTCTATTGAGATGATCATATGATTTTTCTCCTTCCATTTGTTAATATGGTGTATCAGATTGATTGATTTGCATATATCAAAGAATCCTTGCATTCCTGGGATAAATTCCAGTTGATCATGGTGTATGATCCTTTTAATGTGCTGTTGGATTCTGTTTGCTAGTATTTTGTTGAGGATTTTTGCATCTATGTTCATCAGTGATATTGGTCTGTAGTTTTCTTTTTTTGTGACATTTTTGTCTGGTTTTGGTATCAGGGTGACGGTGGCTTTGAAGAATGAGTTTGGGAGTGTTCCTCCCTCTGCTGTATTTTAGAAGAGTTTGAGAAGGATAGGTGTTAGCTTTTCTCTAAATGTTTGATAGAATTCACCTGTGAAGCCATCTGGCCCTGGGCTTTTGTTTGTTGGAAGATTTTTAATCACAGTCTCGCTTTCAGTTCTTGTGATTGGTGTTCATATTTTCTCTTTCTTCCTGTTTCAGTCTTCAAAGGTTGTACTTTTCTAAGAATTTGTCCATTTCTTCCAGGTTGTCCATTTTATTGGCATATAGTTGCTTGTAGTAGTCTCTCATGATCCTTTGTATTTCTGTGGTGTCATTTGTTTCTTCTCCTTTTTCATTTCTAATTCTGTTGTTTAGAGTAATCTTGTTTGTAGGTTTTCCCCTTTCATCACTTTAAATATATCCTGTGACCCCCTTCTTGCCTGCAGAGTTTCTGTTGAAAGATCAGCTGATAACCTTATGGGGATTTTGTTGTATGTTATTTGTTGCTTTTCTCTTGCTGCTTTTAATATGTTTTCTTTGTGTTTAATTTTTGTTAGTTTGATTAATATGTGTCTCCGCATGTTTCTCCTTGGGTTTATCCTATGTAGGACTTTCTTTGCTTCCTGGACTTGATTGACTATTTCCTTTCCCATGTTGGGGAAGTTTTCAACTATAATCTCTTCAAATATTTTCTCAGACCCTTTCTTTTTCTTCTTCTTCTTCTGAGATGCCTATAATTCGAATGTTGATGCATTTAATGTTGTCCCAGAGGTCTCTGAGACTGTCCTTCATTCTTTTCATTCTTTATTCTTCTTTGAGGCAGTTATTCCCACCATTCTGTCTTCCAGCTCACTTATTTTTCTTCTCCCTGTTATTCTGCTGCTGATTCCTTCTAAAGTATTTTTAATTTCAGTTATTGTGTTGTTCATTACTGTTTGTTTGCTCTTTAGTTCTTCTAGGTCCTTGTTAAATGTTTCTTGTATTTTCTGTGTTCTATTTCCAAGAGTTTGGATCATCTTTACTCTCATTACTCTGAACTCTTTTTCAGGTAGTTTGCCTATTTCCTCTTCATTTATTTGGTCTTGTGGGTTTTTATTTTGCTCCTTTGCCTGCAAGGTATTTCTCTGTCTTCTAATTTTGTCTAATTTACAGTATTTGAGGCCCCTTTTCCCTAGGCTGCAGGGTCGTAATTCCTCTTGCTTCTGTTCTCTGCCCCCAGCGGTGGGGTTTGTCCAGTGTCTTGTGTAGGCTTCCTGATGAGAGGGACTGTTGCCTGCATTATGGTGGGTGGAGCTGAGCCTTTTCCCTCTGATGAGCAGGGCCGTGTCAGGTAGTATGTTTTGGGGTGTCTGTGAGCTTAATATGACTTTAGGTAGTCTGTGTGCTGATGTGTGGGTTTATGTTCCTGTCTCGTTTTTTGTTTGGTGTGAGGCGTCCAGCACCATGAGCTGCAGGCAGTTGGGTGGAGCTAGGTCTTGGATTCACATAGAGGCCTCTGTGAGAGCTCTCAGAGATTTATCTTCCCTGGGAGCAGGAATCCTCTAGTGGTCTAGTGTCCTGGATTCGGTGTTCCCACCCCAGAGCCTCAGGCCTAACTTCCGATCAAGGAACCAAGACCCTGCTAGTTGCTTGTCCTGGCAATAAAGGGGATTAAAAAAAAAAGGACTAGCAAAACACCTGAAAATGGTAAAGAGTAAAGTTAAACAAAAAAAAGAAACAAGGAAACACACACACACACACACACACACACAAGAAATCAGCAAAATGATTAAAAGCAAAAAAAGAAAAAGAGAAAGGAGAAAGAAGAGAGAACAACAGAAAAGTAACAGAAATAGAAATAGAAAAATGTAAAGTAAAAAATATATTAAAAATAAAATTATAAAATATATTAAAGTAAAAAATAAAGAGGGCTTCCCTGGTGGCGCAGTGGTTGAGAATCTGCCTGTTAATGCAGGGGGCACGGGTTTGAGTCCTGGTCTTGGAGGATCCCACATGCTGCAGAGCAACTAGGTCTGTGAGCCACAACTACTGAGCCTGCACATCTGGAGCCTATGCTCTGCAACAAGAGAGGCCGCGATAGTGAGAGGCCCACACACCGCAATGAAGAGTGCCCCCTGCTTGCCACAACTAGAGAAAGCCCTCGCACAGAAATGAAGACCCAACACAGCAAAAATAAATTAATAAAATTAATAAACTCCTACCCCCAACACCTTCTTTAAAAAAAAAAAGAAAAAGAAAAAAAGGAAGACAAACAAAACTCCAGAGAAATGGTAAAAACAAAATCAAACAAACAAAAACAGAAACAAGGAAACACGCACACACAGACAAAAAAAAAAAAAAAAAAAACAGAACAAAATAAAACAAAAAGCAACAGAACAACCAGACAAACAGAAGAACCCAAAAACAAAATCAAACAATTAGAACCTGAATGAAGAAAAACAGAAAACCTAAAAACAAAACCAAAGCAGTGTGCCAAATGAACAGTTGAAGCAAGGAAGCAGTACAAACTGATAAAAAAATATTTAAAAATGAAATAAAATAAAAAGAAAAAAACAGAACAGAAAAACATGGTAGAAATGGAAATATAGAAAATTATTTTAAAGGTAAAGAAGAAGAAAAAACTAAGGGAAAAGAACAACATAAAAGCAAAGTAAAAATAGAAATATATTAAAAAAGTTATAAAACAGGAAGACCACAATAGACTAAAAAAAATAGTAAAACAAGAACAACAACAAACAAAAAGCTAGAACCAACAACAGAATGAATCAAACATAATAAAATTAATAGTAATAATTATGCTTTCCTGGGGTCTCAGCTTTAAGTGTGCTTGCACACACCATGAGCCACAACCCACCTCTACCTCCCCAAGAAACCCTCCTCTGCCTCTGGGCTATTCTCTGGACCTGCTGACGGCCCTCTGGGGACCACTCAGACCCTGATCTGGCCCAATTCCTGCGTGTGTTTACCCATAAAGTCCACAGCTGCCAGAGCTATACCGCTTTCATTTGTGGAAACACTCATTGTCTACTCAGACACTCCATAGATGCAAGGTCTACCTAGATGATCATGGGGATTTAATCTGCAGCTTGTACATCTGATGGAAAAATTTGCAGTCCTCTTCCTTAGCCACCCCGTCCCTGGGTTCAGCTTTGGTTTTATCCCCACCTCTGCATGTGTTCCACCCAGAGGAGTCTGCCTGAGGTTGCCTTGGAGCTCTTGGGTGTGCCCCAGTGAGGACCAGGCGCAGAGGTGGTATGACTGCTTGGATCGCAGGAACTCCAGAAGTGCCAAATGTGCATGGAAGTCAGTGGCCTTGGGCACAAGAAATATGGCCCTAGTGAGGACCTTTTCTGGCACCTGGCATAAGGTGCATGAGGGCCAGCACTGGCCAGGCTTTTTCTGGCATCCAGCAGCCACCATGTGGGGACCAGCCCTGAGAGGTCTTTTTTTTTTTACTGCCGTGCAGCCAGCACATGAGGGCCAGCCCTGAAGGGTTTTTTTTTTATTGCTTGGCAACCAGCGTGTGAGAGCCAGCCCTGAGAGAGTTTCTTTTATTGTTCTTAGGCAGGCACCAGCGTGTGGGGAGAGAGAGGCTACAATAGTGGCCCCTCCTCCCATGTGTGACTCTGCAGTAGTGCTCTGCTTCCATGGCAGTCCAGTCTTCTTCTGTAGGCATTCCCTGCTGTGAATTTTCTCTCTCCCATCCCCTCAGTCTGTCTTCCCACAGCCAACAGAAGTTCTCACTCTGGGCCTGTTCTCCAATCCCCACACTCCAGCTCCCAATGCCCCTTGCAACTTGTGAACACAAGTCCCAGTGCAGGGCACGTAAGGCCAAGGTATGGACCATCTGTGTATTTCTCACTTTGTCTTGTATGCCACAGATTGGCCACTTCACCCTCTTCCAACAGCCTCAAATATTTCCCTTCTGTCCCAATCGATTTCCCCGTCAGAGAGGGGGTTTCCCCAAATTCCAGGATCTCTCCTCTGCTTCAGCTCCACCCCCCACCCAGGGGTCAGGTCCTGCCCTTCTTCTTCTCCTCCACCTTCTCCCTTCTTTTTTTTGTCCTACCCAGTTATGCAGGGATCTGTATAGTCCTTTCTGGTGTCCAAGGTCTTCTGCTAGTGTTCAGCTGGTGTTCTGTGAGGATTGTTGCACCTATAGATGTATTCCTAATGCATCCATGGAGAGAGAGGCACTCCACATCCTCCTACTCCTCCACCATCTTAACTCTATTCAAGAATTTTTCAGCAGAAACTTTGCAGGACAGAAGGGAGTGGCATGATATATTAAAAGTGCTGAAAGGAAATAAAAACCTGCAACTTAGGACATTCTATATGGTAAGGTTATCATTCAGAATTGAAGGAGAGATAGTTTCCCAGATAAGCAATCCACTACTAAACCAGCTTGACAAAAAATATTAAAGGGACTTCTTTAAGTAGAAAAGAAAAGTCCATTACTAGAAATAAGACACTATATGAAAGAAAAAGTCTCACTAGTAAAGACAAATATATAATAAAGGTAGTGGATCAACCCCTTATAAAGCTTGTATGAAGCTTAAAAGACAAAAATAATAAAATCAACTATAACTACAATAAAGTAAGATGTACATAAAATAAAAAGATGTAAAATATATCAAAAACATAAAATGGGGAGGCTGAGTAAATACAATACTTTTAGAATGAGTATGAATTTAAGTGACTTACTTATTAACTTAAAATAGACTGTTTTATATATATATTGTTATATATAAACCTCATGGTAACCATAAACCAAAACATATAATAGTTACATAAAATATTAAAAGAAAGGATTCCAAGCATGACACTAAATAAAATTATTAAACCGAAAGTGAAGAGGAAAAGAGAAGAGAGGAATAGACAAAAACTGCAGAAACAACCAGAAAACAATTACAGTATGGCAATAAGTATATAACTATCAATAATAACTTTAAATATAAATGGATTCAATTCTCCAATCAAAAGACATAGGAATGGCTGAGTAGATAAAATGCCAAGACTCATCTAAATGCTGCTTATAGGAGACTCACTTCAGATCTAAAGACACACACTGAAGGTGAGGGAATGGAAAGATATTTTATGAAAACAGAAATGAAAAGAAAGCTGGGGCACCAATACTTACATCAGACAAAATAGACTTTAAAACAAAAACTAACAAAAGACAAATAAGGACATTACATAGTGATAAAGGGATCACTCCAACAAGAGGATGTAACATTTGAAATATTTATGCACCCAACATAAGATCATCTAAATATATAAATCAAATATTAACAGGCCTAAAGGGAGAAGTTGACAGAAATACAATAATAGTAGGCAAACCTAATATTCCAATTACATAAATGGATAGATCACCCAGAAATAAAATCAGTGAAGAAACATTGCCCTTAAATGACATATTTGAGCAGATTAATTTAATAGATATATACAAAACATTCCAAAAACAGAATACAACTTATTTTCAAGTGCACATGGAACATTCTCCAGGATAGATCACATGCTAGGCCACAAAAATATTTCAGTAAATTTTAAAAAACTGAAATCATATCAAGTATCTTTTCTGACCACAAAGGTATAAAACTAGAAATCAATTTTAGGAAGTAAACTGGGAAAAAATCACAAACGTGTGGATACTAAATAACATGCTCCTAAATCCATCAATGGGTCCATGAAGAAATCAAAGAGGAAATCAAAAAAGTACCTTGAAACAAATGAAAATGGAAACACAACTTTCCAAAATCAATGGGACATAGCAAATACAGTTCTAAGAGGGAAGTTTGTAGTGACACCTCTGAAGAGAATGAAAACACTAACTCAAAAAGATATATACACCCTATGTTCATTGCAGCATTACTTGTAGTAGCCAAGGTATGGAGGCAACCTAAGTGTCCATCAACAGATGAGTGGATAAAGAAAATATGTTGTGGGTGTATTTCACACACAATGAAATATTAGCCATAAAATGATGAAATCTTGCCATTTGCAAAACTAAGGATGGACCTAGATTGCATTGTGCCAAGTGAAATAAGTCAGAGAAATAAATATACCATATGGTTTCACTTATCTGTGGAATCTAAAAAAGAAAGCAGATGAACAAACTAAACAAAACAAAACCAGGCTCATAAATACTGAAAGCAAACTGGTGGTTGCCAGAGGGAAGCGGGGTTGGGGAGTTGGGCAAAATAGGTGAAGGTGGTTAAGAGGTATAAACTTCCAGTTATAAAATAAATAGGTCATGGGGATATAATGCACAGCATAGGAATATAGTCAATAATACTATAATAATTTTGTATGGTGTAATAAGTTTGTATGGTAATAAGTTTGATAGTAACTTTTCATGGTGACCATTTCAAAATGTATATAAATATCAAATCACTATAGTGTATACATGAAACTAATATGATATTGTGTTTCAATTATACTTCAATGACAAGACAAAATGAAAACCATAAAACTCTATTGCTTAATGTCAGGCAGCTATAATGAGAAAATCCCTCCCTGTGCTTAGAAATATTAAACAGAAGCTAGTAGAACTTGTGGATAAAGGTTACACACAAGTACTTCACAAATATTAAATATACTGTTTGATGCAGCAATATAAAATTTACCTGTCTGGGAAAGTTGCACGCCTATTTTGACATATCTTATCGGAATGCAGTATTTTACAATAATCTTGTGTATTTTATCTTTTTCTAAGAGAAAGGAAGAAAAAACACATTACTATTAAGGTAACAGGGTACTTCAGGCTTATAGAGAGAAATTATAGCCAATATCCCCCTGAATAGTTCTCCACTTTCAACTGAAGTTAATGGAGGTTACTTTTTCTGCAGAGTGCTGTAACATCAGCTCTTCTGCATATTAACATGCATTAGTTTTGTCATTCATTCATTCATTTGTATGTGCCATGTTGGCACAGTTTTGTTCTCCCAAGGAGTTTATTTGAATCAAATAAAAAGATATATCATAATTGCCTACTCACAAGGAGCTGGTGACTCTGATCGACTTCTGAAAGAATTAAAAGCTTCTCCTCTTCCTTATATTTCTATGGCCTTATTATGGTACCTAGGACATGAAGTTATTTGATTTATTATTATAGATGATATGAACATAGCAAGGAAGCATAGATTTTTCAACACCTGACACTTATATCTAAGAAAATATTTGTTGAATGGAATGAATAAATGTAGAACAAAATCAACGGTGCAATATATATTGAGTTACCTAAGTTCTATATGATGTGAGGCTAGTTGCAAAGGAAATGTAAAGATTAATCGAGCATCAACTATGCCTTTGAAATATAGTCAAAATTGGGAAGGGACTAAACTAAATATACAAATAACCATTTTATCAGAATATTAAAGACAAAATATTATATGGTTTTACATTTGAGTGGCATTGTATCTAGCAGAGAGAGTACCGAACAGATTTTGTTAAAAATGTGTCGCTTGAGATGTGTTTAAAGAATGAATATTATTTGTAAGTCAGTATAGGGCAGGTGGGCCTGCTAAGAGAAAAATGTATTGTCCTCCTAGTAAAGTTCTGCTGCCTGACACTGATAAGGGTGGAGCTGCAATAGCTCTCCAGTGTTACTATTGGAGGATGAATCCAATGAGGGCCAGCACTATGACTGTCTTGTTCCCTATATTTCTAGACCACTGCATAATACTTGGCATGTGCCAGGTCCTCAGGGAATATTTGTTTAATGATGAAATGGATAAAATGTTGGGAAATTTATAACAGCAATTCAAAAAGTGTAGTTGGAAGGATCCAAATATAGAATCATACATGTGAAAAACAGTGAGCAATAGACGTAACATAATTATGTTCTCAAGTATATAATGCGATTGTATAGAAGGAGAGCTTTCAGTGTAGATCTCCTGGGAATTGAGCCTTTTCAAGTGGCTCAGAGTATAGAGAAAGGGGAGGTAAGCATTCCTATGGATTGATATAAAATGGAAATAATTATTTAGTAGGTTTTTTGTGTGAATTGCTAGACTGAAATAAATCAGTTCATTTTTGAAATACTGGAATGCAAATGGAGTCACAATCTGGAAGACTTTGAATGTCAATATATAGGTAAAGTTTTCTATCTAATAATAGGAGTGTACTGTAAATTGTTCAAAGGAGAATAACACATTGAAATATGCATATATTTCAGATTAGAAAAGTTTAAGACAAGTTAGGTAAAAATTAAGGACACCAGAAAGTAAGAATACAGTGTTTCTGGTAACTGTGAAGCCATGGTGGATCCCCACAGTTGCTCTGGGGAGATTGTCAAATACTTCTGGACATTGCCACCTTGTTTAGGGGACAAGATTTCCTTTCATGTCTCCATCCCTATATAAGGTACTGAAGTCCTACACTGATCATGGGTACTTTTAAGTATCATAGCTGATGAATCATAGGTTGTCCACATGGATTAGTTACCGGAACATCTATATTCTGAGTCTCTTTCATTCTTACCTCTGATCTTCCAATCAGTCATTCCTACCCTTTGTTGTTTGATATACCTTATCTCTTTATGCTTTTCTAACTCATTCAATATCATCTTTTACCTCCTCTTTTTCTGCCCCCCCCAACCCCCATGCTATTATTCTTAGGTAGCAGAGCAACTGGCTCTGTATGCAACCATCCAAATATTCTTTGACCTGAAGGCAAGAGGATTCTTTGAGGTTTATTTTTTATTTTTTTTCCTTTTCATGTAACCAGAAGAAGATACCCTTAAGGGATTGGTGAGAGAGCAGAGAAGTGAAATAGTCAGAAAACAGATTAATGCTTCCAGATATAATCCTACAAGTCATCTATGAAAAAGCATAGGTGACTGCAAGATATAAATCCTGTAGATATATTAAGATAAGAGTTTAATGAAGAAAGAGAAGGAATTTGGGAGGAAAATATATTGGCTTACATGTGAAATTGTATTCCTCTTTCCCCCCAGAAAAAGAGAAGAGAAAAAAACTCTGCTTCCCCCAGAAATGTTCTGAAAACTCTGCCAGAGCAACACATAGGATATTTCAGATCACCAGCAAAGAAGTTAGAGAAGGAGAATGCAATACAAAACAAACAGAAACACAAAACAACTTACTTTTAGCTTATACATATAGACCAACCACAAATTTAACTTTCATACAAATTAAATATGGCTTCTAGTAGTCTTCAGGGATCAAACTGCAATTAGTAAATTCATACTGAAACACTAGGAGGTAGGCTGCACCTTGATTTGTACAATTATAACAAACCATAGTTGGCTTCTACTCTGGCACTGTCTTGACTTAGCGCTTCATTTTCTCATCTAGCTACTGTTTATGCATGAATTACCTGAGAGACATGGCTTTGAATGACTTAATTTAATAAAATTAAGTCTTTGACTTTTTTTGGTCAAAACAACTACCATTAGCAATAATGCATTTTGAATTACTATGTGGGAGTGTGCCCTAGTGTTACATGACTAAAAAGCATGCCTCAGTACATAAATAAATAAATAATCTTGCTCTTACTCTGTGTATACAAAATAAATCTGTTGAAATAAAATGTGTATCACTAACTCTTCCTCTCTGTTATGCAGTTTCTCAGTATTGATGGCAGTGATCTCACTGTGGCCTATATGATAGTCTGTTCTCCGACAACAACTTTATTATTAATTTTTCTTAAGCACCATTTTCAGTTGCCATTCCTACCAAGACTTTTCATTCACTAGCTTCTATTTCGTACTTCTCTAATTTTTCAAGACCCTCCCCAAGCAGACCACTCTATGTTTACAGTATAATTTTCTCCTGTTTTGTGGAGCCAATGTTGTCACCATCTCGCAAACTCAGTATGCTCATTTCTTCCTGGAGAGATTTATAAGCTTATTTTCCTTTGCTCTGAATTCCCAAAAGCCTTACCTTCATGTTTATGAATCTTACCACTTTTTAATACCTAGCTCAATTCTTATCTCAAATACTCAAATGGAGCTTTGGCTTACCACACTGTCTATAATAACTTTCTCTTCTGTCTCCGAATAAGCAAACTGTAGAGGAAGGGCCAAATTTAAAATAATGACTGGTCATACAGCGTGTACTGTTATTTTGGGTGTATTAGTTTAGCTTGTTCATTGGATGTGACAGTCTTGAGTAAGGACCAAGATTTATAAATTTTGCTTTCTATTTAGGGCCTGGGGAATGAGTGCTCACTATCTACTCAGTTCCTGTGTGGAACATGCTTATAATTTAAAAGGGAAAAAGGGTAGAATATGGTTTCCTGTAAGCATTATCTTCTTCTGAATTCCAACAGAAGCAAAATTATTTTGGAACAACCCCAAATTAATCCAATTTGTTTATATTCTCAGACAAGATGACAGATCTTTAGACAAAGAGTTTTGTTTAATCAAAACACCAGGCTCAAATGAACAGTAACAAAATCCATGTTGCTATTCTGTTTAGAATAGATTTGCCTGCTGTCATTCCCAAACATCCGTGATTAGGAACACTGAAAGACAAATAAAATGCAGGACATTTCACAAAATTGTAATGGGGTTAATATCAGAAAGCATCAACAATCTATTTTTCCTGTTGCTTTTGCAAGTAGCGTGTTGAACACAGCCAAAGCAGTTTTAGTTGCATTTAGAGTTAGAACCATTTAGATTACTCTTATATTTTGCTAAATGTTAGCTCTAGTCACAAAACTACATGGAAACTTCCTTGAAAGAAGGAAGTGGATGTATTTTTTTGTTGTTGTTACCAAAACTTTTGGCACTGTTCCTGATAAGTATTAAGATTTTCAGTATAGATTGATGGTGACTGCTTGCTTCACTATCTTTCTGTTAGGTTCAAAACAGTGAGAACATATAAAGTTTTACTTAAGATATTAACAAGTTAAATAGAAATACCTTTAATCATATTGGTTTCTATAGGACGGTAGACTTAGTGTTAGGGTTAAATATTAGTAGAACAAAACATTTAAAAATATACATTTTTTAACATCCAGCACAAATATTTAAAACTAGGTTTAACACTGTGAAAATAATGTTTATGTAGTAATCATTAGATTACTAATTAATATGATCAGGTAATCTACTGGCATTTGTTCTCTATGTGTTATTTTGAATTTCTTATTTCAAATTCATAATGTAAAGAACATGGTCATTGTTTCACAACATTGATCCAGTCTATGAAGATACAAATAGAGTAGAAGTAGAATGGGGAGAAAAAATTCATATAAATAAGATGATACAGAGAATTATATTTAATTTTCCTTTACACAACATGAAATTAAAATGAAACTATGTGTTGAGCTTTTGAAATATTTTTCCTTAAGATATTATTGTCTAAGGGAGGTTTTGTTTTAGTCTTTAAGAATAGCATTGTTCTTAAATATTATGTGTATGTACGTGTGCATATAAATGTTTAAACCGTAATTTTCAAGGGTATATAATATGATTTGACTCTTTTTCTATGGAAAAAAAATAAGAAAAATGGTGTGCTAATTCCTCTTATTCTTTCTTTCCTCCTAAACTTTTTTTTTTCGTTTATATTATTCAGCTGCTTCTCAAATCTCTGCACTGGAAAGTTTCACTCTTTCTTAGATATTTAAAAATAAGAGAAGGAAGATAAGTTGGTACTGCATTTCCAATTCAACCTCATTAGAACCACTAAGAGAGTGTACTCACCATTTTCATCCTTGTGGATGCCCTTCTGTTTCCTTTATACATGGACACAGCTCGGACGTGTATAATATTCTTCAGTTATGTATTAGACGTATATTGCTGCCATAACAAATTACAGCCAATATAGTGGCTTTAAAGAGTAATATTTATTATGTTGCAGTTCTGTAAGTCAAATACTCAGTGTTGTTCTCATGGGGCTAAAAATCAAGATGTTGACAGGAAAGTTTGTATTTTTCATTTCCTTGTTCCTTCTGGTGTTGGCAGAATTTAGTTCTCTAAGACTAAAGGACTAAGGTTTCTGGTTTCCTTGATGGCTCTCAGCTTGGGGTCCACTTACCTCCTAGAGGCCTGTCTCTACTTTTTGTACATTTCCCCCAACATCTCAGAATTGGCAATGGGGCATTAAATGCTTCTCCTGCTGGCATCTCTCTGACTCATTCTTCTTGCCTTCTTTCATTTTTAAGGGCTCATGATTAGATCTTGCTCACACAGTTAATCCAAAATAATCTCCCCATATCATAATCCTTAATTTAATCCTGTCTACAAAGTCCTTTTTGCCATGTAAGGTAGAATATTCATAGTTTCTGGGGATTAGGGCATGGACATCATTGAGGGGCCATTATTTTCGTTCCCAAAGGTTATATTTTCTATTCTACAAAACTTGGGGACATTGTTCCAATGTTTCATATTATTGAATATTGCTGTGGCGATCTTGAGAACAGCTTGATTTTCTTACTCTTGAAAGGTCTGTTTTTTCAATCAGGATTCTCATAGAATTATTTCTTCATATTTTAGTTTTCCTAAATTTGAAATTATGATCATATTTTAGCTATTTTCCATAAAATTCTGTCTATTGACCCATCTATTATCTAAGTTTTGGACATTGTATGAAATTTTCCAACATTTCAGGAAAATTTTTTATTATATATTTGGATATCTTTTGTATTTCATTTGTTGAATTTTCTAACTTCAGATCACCATTATTTTTATTTTATATTATTATTGTCCTCAGATCTTACCTTCTAACTCATCTCTGCATATTACTTTTGTATTTAATGTGATTATGAAAATCCTTTGTTTAGTTGAATAAGTTATATTTCTATCCTGACCATTCTATTCATAATTTATTTTATGGTGCTGTTTTGGTCAATTTGTACCCTTTCTCTGTAATCATAATTTATACTCACTTCTGTTGCTCTATCTTTTCTTCTTTAAGCTTTAATTTAGTGAATTCATTGTTTTGTTAAGTTTTATAGTACAAAGTACTGGAAGGAATTTTTCTTTTAATTTTTCATTATGTCTTCAAGTTTTAAATGGACTATTTTAATATATTTTCATGAGTGTTATTTGTTTACATATTTAATATATTTGCATGATGCCATTTATTTTTTCTTGCTATGTTACTTTTGGGTAATTCTGTCTACAACTGTTTCTTCTAAAATACTGTGAGTGAATTCTCCACTACTCCTTTCTTATCATTACATACTTAAAGTCTGAAGGTTGGGTTTTGTGTTCTGTGCACTTTTATGTAAATTTGACATTTCCTGGTATGAGTATGACTAATACACTGAGCCCTTTGCTTTTGTTTTCTTTTTCAGTAATTCAGTTAGAGGTCACTTCACTCTAATTAAAGATTTAGTTTAGTTTGCTCAATCATTTAAAAGTGCTGTAACGTATCCCTCATTAAACTTGTTCTGGGTGGTGCAGTTTCTCTTTGTTTTTTCACTAGTCTGTCTGCAGTTGCCACTGTTACTTTCTCCTCCATCTCCCTCAGACCCTCCCAATCAGAGAGGGAAAGGCCATGGTATTCCATTACTACCACATCTCTTCAAATATGGGAGTCTTAGTTTCTCAGGATTTGCCTAAATCACAGCTTGGGAGAGGTGGACCGAGGGTTGAGAACTCTTCTAAAAACGTCAGCTTCTTCTGATCATCTTCATTTCAAGTTTAGAAGAGGGAGATTCTTAGAACTGGAATCACTTTTTCACGTTTACCTAGAGATCAGCAGTCCTTACAGATTCATCTAAAGACTCAGGTCTTTTCCTACATCTTTAAACTATTCTCTGCTTGTGTCTACTCATTTCTCATTTGCTTCAGTCTCTTCTTCAGAATCATAATTATCATCCATTAAGCTCAATACCTCTGATCTTATTCCTCATCATTTGTCTTTTTTTTTTTTCTTTTTCTATATTCTGGAAGAACTTTGTTCCAATCTAATGTAATTCAGTTTTCTATTTTGTGGTGATTTTTTGGACATGAAGCTGATCTATATTATAATTTTCCCTTTATTATTTTTAGTTCTCTTATTTTATTTCATTAGCTCATCCATTTCTCTTTTCACTCTTTTTGACTCAGTCAGCTCACCTTTTATCTTTGTTTTCTTATTTTATTTTATTATTTATTTATTTTTTCTCATGTGTCAGTACTTTTAATGTTGTGCATGTCAAATTATAGTAAAAAACGACTATAAACAAGATGCAGCCCCTCTATTTCCATGAACAGAACACTGCATTACAGTAAACCGAGCTTATATTCAACCATCAAATGTGGTTCTCCCATTACTTCACTTTGTGATGGGTCATTAAGAATATCTTCAAATCCAATAGTCTCATCATTACCCCTCAAAATATCCAATGAAAGGTTTGAGCTTGGAAGAAATGGAAGGTGCTGAACCTGCTGCACTGCCTTGAATTCCATTTGTAGTTTTAATGGAGCAAATAGACCCTGGATGTTTCTCAGTGTGGAAAAGTTCATTTTACCTTGGTTGAGCTGGAAATTTTTTTCTGATAATTAAAGAGGATGACTGGGCAAAAGTTCATTTTTCACATAAGAAAAACCTTTTCGAAGAAGATCGTGACTTTCAAAAGTTCCACTTGCTGAAAGTTCAGTAACTGGAATACTGTCCTTTAGCTGAGATCCAAGTTCTCTGGCATTCATCTTCAACTCGCTCTGTGAACTTGTTTTCTTATTTTAAATGTTTCCTTGTTTATAAACTTCCTGCATTTTTTTCAAATGGGAGAAAATTAGGTTTAAAATGTGCTTCTTTAATATATATGTATTTTATATAACATATAAAATAGTATTTACACATAAATAATAAAATAATATATATCATATTTAGATATTTATAATAATATTTATTTTTAGATTATAATCTTTTTTCAGAATTGTTTATATGATTCTTTATTTCTTGTTTATACATTTTATCTTGGAAAAAATAGCTGTTTATCAATGTAGATGTGTTCCTAACAGGAGTTTTGGAAATTTCTTATAAAATAGCCTTACTATCACCTCTGCCACTCCTTCTCCAGATCTCTACTTCAGGTGCTAGGTGAGATTGTTCCTAGACTTCTCATTGGTGACACAATCTCCTTCATAAGGGAGAAACTCTGTTGTGCTCAGGGGAATCCTTATTCCCTTGCTGGCTTTCATATAGCCACATAATTTCAGGCTTCCATTACCAGTTTCTTTTAATGCTGGTAATTCAAAATAAAGAAGGACATTTTAAATGATGTACTCTTAGTATGTCCCATGGTTCATTCTTTTTAAAATCCCTAGCTCTACCTCAATCATGGAGTGTTATCAGGGTTCATTTTCAGGAAAGTTTATATTTATTCTGAGACATTGCAGTGCTTCCTCAGTTGAGGAATGTGTCTTTACACAGATAACTGTGCCTGATTTACTTCTATCCTATCTGTATGCTATTTCACATGACATCTTTATAATATCTGAGATGTGGATGATGTTCTTTTCTCAGTTTCAGTATGATATAGATATTTTTGTCTTTTCATATTCCTGTTGTGATTTCTGAAAATGTGTCTCTTCTAAACTTGTTATCTTAGCTGAAAGTTACAACCATTTATTTTTGTTGGATCTAATTTTTTAGAAATTAAATGTGGGATCAGTTTTTATTTGACAAAAGAAAAAGATTAAACTCAGAACTAATATTTTATTTTATTTATTTTTCTTTGTGGTACGCGGACCTCTCACTGTTGTGGCCTCTCCCGTTGCAGAGCACAGGCTCCGGATGCACAGGCCCAGCGGCCATGGCTCATGGGCCCAGCCACTCCACAGCATGTGGGATCCTCTCGGACTGGGGCATGAACCCACGTCCCCTGCATCGGCAGGTGGACTCCCAACAACTGTGCCACCAGGGAAGCCCCAGAACTAATATTTTAATCAAATATTTTAAACCTTGAAAGAGAGGCTTCTCTGTGGAAATTCAATCTTAATCACAAGAATGAAAAATAACAGAACAAAATATTATTATAAATTGGTAGGTTTCTAATGTGAAATTAAAATTTTTATACATATTACAAAGTAATTTTTAAACTTTTATCCTATTACAGACTGAAAATTTTTGGAAAAGACTTAAAAATCTATTCAACAGATATTTTTAAAAGCTTCTTCTATGGGTCAGATGCATTTCTATAAGAGGATCAAGACTGCAAGGTCTCTGGTATCAATATACATGCTAATGGAGGAGGCTAGTCAATAACCAGATAGTGCTAAGTGCTATCATATGTGAAGTAAAATGGAGTGGTAGATAGGAAGTGACTGTTAGAGTACACAATACTGGGAATATGATCAAAGAAGGTCTCTGTAAGAAATTTATATTTGAGTCAATACCTTAATTATAAGAGAGGGGTGAAGACAGACAGCAGTGCAAAAGGCTGGTGTGGATGGGTTGTGGATGTAGGGATATAGCAAAATTCTGAATTAGAGGAAGATAACACATGTGCTATTCAAATTTAGCACTGAGCCTTTAAGAAAAGAAAAAAAGAAAGTAAAAATAAGAATAATAAAGAAGCCTATATAGTGGTTAAGGTAGAAAAAGAGGAACCTGGCATAAACTGCTTTTTCTTCTCCTTTCTTCTCATTCTTGATTTAATATCAGAGGATTTTCATGTCTGTGGAATTCCTTTCTTGAGGTAGCTATGGTTTCCTACAGATGAGAGTTCAGTAATCCCCACTCCCAGCCTTGAAATATAATGATAGTGTTAACTCCCTTCCAAATCTCCTACCTTGAAAAACTGCAGATTTCATCACACACAGTGGGATGGATGTGCCACTGAGCTGTGGGGTCCTATTCCCACAGCTGTCTCTCAGAATAGGAATTCCTTGGTAACCCATCCACTATCAGCTTCTTATATCAGAAGGAGACAATTCTGGCTTACTGTTTTTCATCCAAGTCTTAGTGAGACTCACCACAGCCAGTTGGTTAACATAAACAAGCTAGTCATTCTTGACCCTCCTTGACCAGCACAAAGTATTTTCTCATCCATTTGTATTCAAATCATTACATTCTAAATCAAAACGATAACTACGAGCTTACTTCTCTTATGATGATTATGTACTTCAAATAAATCTGCTGTGAATCATTTACAGAATATCTATAGAAAAAATCAGCTTTGGAAAAACTGGCCACTTTTTATTATGTAATGATTGATCAAATGTAAAACAATACTACCTATACACAGAAGCATATGGGTATACATTCATAGTTATTTTTTGCTATTTAAAAAAAGTAAATATATATATATGATATGTATATGTGTATGGGTGTATAAATAACTAGCTTAGGGGCCATAGATAATCAGATAATAAGTTCAGAATAAATATTGGGTTATTTGACATCTAGTCTAATGCTCAGAATATTTTATCTGGATTATTTGTGTGTTGTTGTGTAGTCACATTATAATTAATTTAATATCTATTTATGAGTTTTAATTTTTAAAATTTAAGGCGGGCTAAATAATAGGGAAACAAACTTCTGAAGTTCACATTTATTAACTGTCTCAGAAAATCAATATGATTTTATAAGATAATCACTATGATAAGCACAAGGATCTTAAGTTTAAGATAACAGGTAATTAGCTTAATGCTAAGTAACTATCAGATATTGAACTAAAACAGTGAAATCACAAAACAAATGGTTAGGACAAACACTTATAATTCATGAGAGTCAGGAATAAAGATGAAACCACCACAAGTCCTCCAGACGTTTTCCATGAGGGAAAACTTTAGCTTATAGTATTTAATTTCAGATTCATGGCCTCAAATACCCTTCTGTAAAGGCATTTTTCTATGGTTTTCAAAGACATTTATGATTAATTTTTAAAATTAAGAGATTAGCAATTGACCTACTTACATAAAAGTGAAGAGATAGGATCTCATTTTCTTCTTTCTAGTTTTCATCTTTCTACTTGGAAGGGACAATTCTTAACAGCCAGCTTGAATTTCACCTTCCAATTCTATGGGGAATAATATTATCTCCTCTGATTCTATGAAGGTGAGAAAAGTCTAACCAATTATTTCTCTCCAGTGGTGAAAGGTGAATTTTCATTTCCCTATATGTTTTGGAAAATCAGATATCCAATCCATGAGATCAGAATTCTATTGGGTGCATATTCAATTAAAAAAAAGAAAGAAAAATAACTACTTGCTCTAACTTTAGTTCCTGTGTAGATTAATACATATAATTAAGCAGCCTTTAATTCTTCAAATGCAAAGTGAATTTTACACAGTCCACTTAAAATAATAGACAATAATATTTCATTAAACTCATTAACAATGCTTTTGCTGTTTGAGTTTATTGTTTGTAGTTTATAGCTACAAAATATAATTTGAAAAGCACATAGGAAGTTAGAATTAAACATTGGCTCATAGATTTTCTGAGAACAGAGTCTCTTATTGTTGGATGTAGAGCAGATCATGGGAGTTTGTATTCTTTTCAGAGTCAGGGCTTGAGGAGAGACTGAGGAGATAGAGACTGTCACACATCTTCCATAGGCTGGTCAGGGGTGAGACGAGGACTGGACCACAGGCTCAGAGTTCACATACTCTGGCACCTGAAAGTGGGTTAAGTTTCTGTATCACAGAGTGAGAGACTATACCCTGTCCAAGCCAACACTCTTGGCATCTCTGGAGGAAATTCTACGTTCTAAATGATCCACTATACCTTTCAGGCATTTTTTTTCCACAGTAAGTATAATGATGTAGAAACAAGAAATAATTATTAAAAGAATGAATATGACCATTATATTCATTCCTTACCTTCATTAATAGGTCTATTATGTCATGCACTGTGACCAAATAATTATAAAAATACATTGGATATAAAAACACTAGCTACCACCTTTGTGCATTAGTTTCATGATTTTCTCTTCTGTTTTGTTTTTATTGCCATACATGTGCATACAATATATTAAAAACTTTCTCTGTGGTGTCCCTGCTCAACCAAAGTTTATGTAATGCCTTTGACTGTTTGCACAATTATTCACGTTTCATTAATTGAATATGCATTTATTGAGCATCTACTCTTTTCCAAATAATCTGTGAGATAAAAAGAATGTCAAAGCAAATGCAATCTTTCTCCTGGATTTCGTCTCAAGGAGCTCAGAAAGTAGAAGGGAAAATGGACCATTAACAGCTAACTCTGTCATAAAATGATGCATGGTATAATAGCAATAGTGAACATGTTGGAGGGAGCAGTGATTTTTATTTGGGTTACAAGAGAAGTCTTTACAGAGTGCATAATATGAACTGGACCTTTAATTTATAGGAACTCAAAAGATAGAAAAGAGCCAGAAGGACATTCCAGAAAAATGGATCACTAAGGAAAGACAGGACAGTGTATATCCAGCAAGTTTTTATTGGATGGCGGAGTGTTGGTTGGGGGAATAGCATGAAGTATAGTCTAATTTTAAAATGGAATACTAATGGTGTGCAGGAATAATGCTATGAGCACTTAACTCAATTATTTTTCTTCCGTATCAACTAGGCATGCCCATGTTTACCATAAATTTTGAAATTAGGTTTCAATCAAGACCTTCTGCCTTAAAGCAAAAATTCTTCTGGATAGTATATCTTGATCATTATATTAAGATTTTCCTTGTTACAATTAATTTATAATTTCTAATAGATGGTATCTATATTCTGTGTAAAGATATGTAAAGACATTTCTTTTTTCAAGAAACTGGAATTAAGGCTTTGTGCCTAAAGGAAAGAAAATGTATCTTCCTAGTTCTTGTCTCCAATGCAACTATTATTTTCAATCAGCCTCTTTGTTCATACTCTTCTCTCCAATATCCTTTCCATTATTGTGGGTTTAATTTAGACTCTAAAAGTTAGATCATTATATATAGTACTAAATTTAATTCACATGTATATACACTAGTAAATATGAACATTTCTTTGAAAAGTATGTTTATCAAAGTGACATAGTACAGGTTTCATAAAATATAATTTTGAGTTTTCTGTAGTCTTCTGTAAAAAGCTTTCTTTGGAAACTGTGTTTCTTTCTAGAAATAAAATGTAAATGAGCCGTTTTATTTATTCTACTTGATTTTACATTCTTATCAACTTCTAAACATTGCAGACAGGAATTGATCTACTCAGTCCTTATCTTCAATGCCCACTTGAGTTTACACCTAAATATAAATGTCTTCATAATGGTTGGTGTATAATGGGTAGTCAATGAATATTTGCTTGGTAAATAATAGATTATGATGGAAAGAAAAAATATCCCGAAGTAATCTAAGAAGATTGCTATACATTTCTCAAGTTCTTAAATCAAGTTCTTAAATCTGCTACAGTATCTGCAATTGGTAACTTTAACAGTGTCAATGGGAAGGGATGTACTACTACCTCTCTACATCATGAAACAGCATTTCAACTGTTAGAAGAGCTGTAGAAATGCTTTTCATTCAGCAAAAATAAATCTCTCTGTCTCTCTCTCACACACAGACACACACACACACACAGACACACACACACACACAAGCAAAACAAAACAAAAACCCCAGATCATTTTATGCATTACAATCCTTCATTGTTGGTCCCTGGGTAAGTCCCTTGCTTCCCCAAAAAGTAGTTTAAGAAAAAGTCTAATTCTTTCTGTGGACACATATTTCCTGAATTTGACACCAAGTCCTAAAGTAGCCCTTTTAATGCCCATCTGACTCTTACCTACAAATCTGAAAGACTGACTTTTGATGAGATCTTTGAGACAACCAATTTTTATACCAACCATTTCTGAAGGCTACCCTGTTTCTAGTTTTATGAGATAATGACTTCTTTATATTTTGCACTAATTTTGTCAACTGATTCTTTTACTTTTCACTATACTTTTCACTATACTTTTCATTATACTAGCTAATATAATATCTATCAAATCCAATTTATTTAGATCTTGAGTTTATACACAGAGTTATAAAATATATACCAGTGTATTTCTGGACAAATCTTTAAACATTTTTTTTCCTGATGTGGAAGATTATGATAAATGTACCCATTCAGAATCCAGTGTCCATATGAAATACTAGTCTAAAAAATAGATAGAGATAGACTTCAAACCCAAGTCTCTCTGCCTTTAACCTCTGTAGATGGCAAATATAAACAATTCTTATCACCTCATCAGTTTGTTTAAAATGCAGGACCTCCACTAGACAAGGCCCTAATGTGCCTACTTTGAGTCATTTTATGTGGCTGAAAAAAAAGTCTGCATTTCTTTTAAAGGTATGGTATATGTTAGAGTTTCCTCTAATTTTCACTGGCCTTATCCTAAATTATATTTATTCAGTGTATTTTTGCATTATCTTGGAAGTTTAAATTTATAATTTACCTTTTGTTCTAATGGTCAGTTTCTATACACATGTATATAGTTCTGTCTTCTTCAACTTCTGCAAACACTACAATTCTAATCCACCCGTTTGATTTGCTTCCTTTACTTCTAATAGAGTTATTCTATCCCTGTGAAAAAAAAGAGCAGGACATTTTTTTTTTAATGCTGCCTATGGCAATTAGTGATTTATTTCAAACATTGTTTATAAAAAAAGGAAAACAGAACTCTCTAAGTTTCTAACATGATGGTTTATTTTAAAATATAAAATTGAGAATTATAGTGTTTCTAGGTTAGTTGATTGATCTTTTTTCCTTAAAGATTTTCTTCAAATGATATTTTAATGTATTTTCTGTTTTTTTCTGAGCTCAAAGTTCAACTTGTTTCTCTTAAGTCGTTACTTGATCGCTAAGCCCTATATTACTCAGGTGTCCTTTGTGTCTCATTTTAATCTTTGGAATGTTTTGAATTCTGGGGTTATTCCTGAAGATACCCCTCAACACAGTGGTGAAACTAGAAATCTCTAAGAGAAAGTGAAACAGAAGGGTGATTTGAGGAACCCCAAATCCTGCTCTCTGTATCAGTCCTGAACCCTCTTGTACCATTTGCAAACCTGCACATGGTGAGAATGACTGCTCTGTTCTCCTTTGCAATTAAGTACAGCATTGCAACGTAAAAAGAGGCAGATGTTGACACCCACCTGCCGGTTTGTACCAGCTGCATACGTATTCACTTTATATTTTTGGAAGGAGGCTTAATTCCTCTGTGACGAAAACACTGCAAAATTGTAACCAGCCTAATTTCTGTAAGACAACATATTTTCAACTCGCAGTCCCTCAATATTGCTAGTAGAATAGTTGAACAAAAAAATAAAATTATACTTTGATGCAGACTTTTATTCACTTGTTTGGAATCTTACATGTAACTCAGTTATCATCTTCGGGCTCTAGGATTAAGAAAATTCACTTTTGTTAACAAGTGTTAATCATTACTGGCAGTCTTTCTTACCAGGAGCCAAGTTCTTTTAGACCTTGGGGCAATAGCTGCTTCAGCTGTTGTTGTTCTTTAGCTAGTCTCTCATCTTTCCTCAGCCACATTCCCTTAACCCCCATTGTCTTCAAAGAGGTGGCAAGAATAGAGAGGGAAAAACTTGTGCAGCGCTTATCTGAATTACAAGTACACAAAAACCATGGGCAACAAGAATACAAGAAAGGCAATTACCATTTATGATTGAATGATGCCCTATAAGAGTGCTTTCTAGTAATTAGGGTTTTTTCCTTAATATTCTTTAACAAAGTTTTCTTCATCTCTCCAGTATTTCCTCTATTGTTTTTATCTATCTACTCCACTTCATCCCAGCACAGAAGTATTATTTTTGAGTCTAGCATGCATACAGATAACTTATTCAAGTATGCTTGCCTTCAGACTACTGTGCACCATTTATTAAAACCTGATTCCTAGCACCACTCTAGATTTGCTAAAACAAAGGTACCAGTGGATAGGACAGTTCAACACACACACACACACACACAATTTAACATGCCAGACACTATTGTAGTATTTGAAATACATAAAGGAACAGTCCAACATCCTTATCCAGTGGATCTTTGTTCTAGGGACAGGGACAGGAAACTGGTTGGAAATTCTATTTGGAGAACACTACTGGAAGTAAGAAGGCTGACCCAAAACAATTTATTATTAATTGCAGCTCTCAATTTTCAAAACTTGGATGGCTTAGAGGAAGTTACTCATACATACACTCAAAGTCTCAGTTCCTTATCAGTACAATGCAACTTTAATTATACCATCCTAATTGCTTTACAAGTACTTGTGAAGATTAAGAAAAAAAAAAACTTGAATAGGACTTTAAAACTGTTAAGTACTATACTTTACCATGACCACATGAAAAAGAACAAGTTTGTCAAAAGAGAATTCAGATTTATGTTTCATAGTGTAAACAAATATGTTAGATGAAAGTTGTGGTAATGGAGGCAGATATAGCTGGAAGCAGATTAACATGTGGGTTCTTGTTTTGAAGTTTCATGGAGCTCAGGATACCAGATAAAAAGAAGGTAAAGGCAATTTTTCAGAGGATCTTAAACATGGATATGATTACGTTTGCATACATTGTCAATCCCTTTTATGTTCAGATGAGCAACCCTAGAAGCTGAACAGCAGGGAGTGATCTTCAATGATTACAATTTCAAGAAAAGAAATGGGAGTCATGATCTTGGTTAGCCTATATGTTTAATACTTTTTGCTTTTATATCTAAAATTAAATGTAGCACTTTTTATAAGGTCATGATAAGTTGTTGAGCTTCCAGATGCTCAACTTTGTCTTTCATATACATATAAATGCTTTGTTTTTCAGGCAGTGTGAGTTTGTGTATCTGAGGGCATTTTGTTTGTTCACTTGCTTTTAGTTTTAGATATGTGGTTGAGCTCAGATATTATCTTTCTTTTGAGGCATTATTTTTTTTTCTCTCCTTAGCTTTCTTTACCTTTTATTTTCTTAAGTATTAAATACCGCTTTTGGACTCACAAAGACCTTGGTTCAAGCTGGCTCTACCATTTTTAGCCTTGAGCAATTAACAACTTTATGTTGGTTTCCTCATCTATAAATTGGGTGAAATAATAGTACTACCTACTAAGTTTAGCCTGAGAATTAAATGAGGGAGTGGATGGGAACAATTAGCTGAAAATATGTCAAGTAAGTGATCAATAAATGAGTTCAATTACCTTTGTAAATACTGGTCTTTGCTTGGAGTTTTTTTTTTTTTTTTTTTTTTTTTTTTTTTTTGCAGTACGCGGGTCTCTCACTGTTGTGGCCTCTCCCGTTGCGGAGCACAGGCTCCGGACATGCAGGCTCAGCGGCCATGGCTCACAGGCCTAGTCGCTCTGTGGCATGTGGGATCCTCCCGGACCGGGGCACGAACCCGTGTCCCCTGCATCGGCAGGCGGACTCTCAACCACTGCGCCACCAGGAAAGCCCCCGCTTGGAGTTTTTAAGTAAAATCTGAAACAGATTGAGTTTTTTGAGTTTGAGTATAAAACTGATACTCTAATCATTGTGAGATGTCAGACATCCTGCTTTTTCATTCCCAATACTTAATGAAGTATTGGTTGCAAAGAAATGCATTCAATAATTATTTGCTGAAAGGTCAGTAAATTGAAAATATATATGAAAATATTGACAAAATATTATCCTACGTCAACTTCTTGGATGATAAAGATATTATGGTAAATGGAAAATTAAATGTTTGAGCAAGAACTATTTATATAACAAGTATACACCCTAGTGTTAGTTAAGAAGTGCTTTCCTCAGATAGAGTCCTATCACTATTATAACCATGATCCATACGTGTTGAATACCTAAAATGACTTGGGAGAGAAATTATGAGACTCTTCTATATCACATTGCTGAGCTCATCTCTGAAGACTCCTTTCTACATTTCTTATAATGCCTCTTACAAATCTTTTCTACCCTACATAAGCCCTGATGACAGTCCAGCTCCATCTTCTCTTCTTATTTCCAAAAATTCTGTCTAAACTGTTGATGACATTCAACAGGAGTGTCTCTGCATTCCTCCCTTGTCCTGATATATCTTTAGCTATACTCTTTTTGTTTCAGAAAATGAAACTGAGCATTTGTTTAAATCAAGACACATTGACTCTGCTCTTAATCTCACCCACTTCTCTTCTGGGATCTTGCTCTCCCAGTTCTCTATTATTTCTCTCTTTGCATTTTTAATATTCTCATTACCAATTTATTATTTTTGTAACAATAAAAATATGCCCACATCCCTATCTTTATTTATTTATTTATTTATTTATTTATTTATCTATTTATTTTTGCGGTACGCGGGCCTCTCACTGTTGTGGCCTCTCCCGTTGCGGAGCACAGGCTCCTGACGCACAGGCTTAGCGGCCATGGCTCACGGGCCTAGCCGCTCCACGGCACGTGGGATCTTCCCGGACCGGGGCACGAGCCCGTGTCCCCTGCATCGGCAGGTGGACTCTCAACCACTGTGCCACCAGGGAGGCCCCCCACATCCCTATCTTATACTGAAAAAAAAAATAAAAGGGAAAAAAAACTCCCTCATACATTTTTATCTCTAAAGTTACTATATTATTTCTTTTTTTGATGATTTAAAGAATTCTTAAAAGTGTTCTGCTATATCTGTTTCACTACTACCACTTAGCCTTTAACCCATTGTATAATGACTTGCCTTTCAGGTTCCTCTATCTTTCTCTCTCCCATTCTTCAAATTCAGATGTTCCTCAGTAATTTGTCTTTGGTCCATACCTGTTTTGTTATATGCTCCCTCTCATAGACTACAATAGCTTTAATTAACATCCCAATATTTATACTTCCTAAATCAAAGTCTGTAGTAGTAACCTGTCATTCCTTTCCTTTCAATCCTATCATCTTCCATGTCTTTAAATTCAGGTATCATAATGTAAAACTCTTCTACCTGGATATTCTTTTGGCATTTTAAACTGAAAATTAGTCATGCCATCTTTCTTCTCAAAAAAATATTCTCCAGATTTAATTCCCTCTCCTTCAACCTTCAGGCATCAAATCCTCCCCTCATTTTCTTGCTTTAAAGTCACCAATAACCAAGTTTTATCACTTTTATCATCTATTAATTCTCATCCATTCCTAAGGTTATTTTTGTAGCCCAGAGTTTACATTGCTTGGGCTATTATTATACCCATGCTCCCCACTATATTTCTATTCATATTTTTGTATTTGAATTCCAGAGAAGTTGCAAAGTTGCTGTGTGAACTTGTAGATAATCCAGCTAATTCAATGTTCTATCTGAAAACCAATGAGAAAACACTAATTCTTAGGGACTTTTAAATAATATATATTATTATATAATATATATCATATAATATATATACTATAATGTAAGTGTCTCAGGCAGTATATATTATATATATTTTAGCATACTGCATATGGCATACTTATGCATTTGATAAATGCTATTACTTGTTATTATCACAGAATAATTATAGAATAATTATCAGTCACATCCATAAATCTGCAATCTATTTTATACATAATTTATGGGTTTCATTTTCCCATAATACAATGTTAATTTTGTCATTCAATAATTGAAAGTATTGATGTGGTTTATAATGTTCTGTAGAATAGTGTAAAACCTTATTAGTTTGAAATTCCAAGTCCTCTATAATTTGATTTTTCACAAATTACCAGCTTATCTCCTACTTTTAATTTTTTCCCTCAAATTTTATTCAGAATGAATTAGTGATAATTCTGTACTTTGTATTATGGTTTATCACTTCAAAGGAAATGTTTTGCTCCAGACATTCCTTCCATTTAGATATTCTACCAGTCTAACAAAGACCTGTTGAAATGTAAAAGAAGGCAAGGAAAGAAGGAAGGGAGGCAGGGAGGGTGGGATGGAGAGAGGGAGGAAGGAAGGAAGGAAAGGAAAGAAAGGAGGGAAAGAAAGAAAGAAAGATAGAGAAACTAGATGTAATCTATATTGAATCTATATTGACTAAATTGACTAAATTCCCATTACAGTTGATTTGTACAATTCCCATTACAATTGATTTGTACCTCTATTGTGTAAATTTTTCTGTTATGTTGCAGAGCACTTATTTAAGATATACTAAACATGAAAACATGAATTTTAAATTCTAATTACATTGTATTGGATAAAATATATTAATGAAACTCTTTAATAAAAGCATAAATAAATCATATTTGGCTGCTATTGAATTATGTGGGTTCTTGTAGCTGTTCTCTTTTCTTACATTTTAGAGCTCCTGAGTGTATCTTAATTTTGTTTCTCCCACAAAGACCTGAGTTAAGGGCTTGGGTATAGGTAATTTAATCACGAGTTATCCTCAAATCATCAGGGCAAGACAGGAGGAAAATTCCAAAAGCATATTATTGAGTTTGTTAAAACTTGGAGCAACTGAGTGGGGCTCAAGCCTGGTGGAGACCACCTAAGGAACTATGTAGAATGTTCCTCAGGATTTTCTCTCTGAAGATTGGAGAGCTTGGATACTTATCCATAAATTCCCACTCCAACTTCATTGCTCCTAGAATGTGAACTCCCCTGCACTTCTATGCAGTTTCTACCCACACAGGCCACCTGTGACTTTAGAAGAAAAAGTCTTGAAGCACCAAAGAAGAATGGCTGGCAGTGTGCACAAAACTGTCCACCATACCTGGGTTGAAATCAAAGGTAGGCTAAGGAGATGTAAAACAAGGAACCAAGCACATCTGCTGCAGGATGATGGGAACTGGGCCACTATTACCAGCTTTGGGGCATAGCACCTACTCCTGTGGTTTCCTTACTCTTCTCCCATATCTTTTAAATAATATCCTTATTACACTTTTCTCAAATTATCCAATTTGAGTGTACTATTTGTTTCCTGCCAGGACCCTGCCAGATACTCCCTTTGTCAGTAGTGGTTGCCATAGGACATAGTGTTGCCAAATAGCCAGAAGTCAGTCTGCTTTTCCTCACTTTTGACCAGACTTCCCATGTTGTATCAAACAACATTCAGTACTCAAATCCACCTCCTAAACCCACTACTGAAAAAAGTGGGTTGATTATATTTCATTAAAGTATGTCTATATTTGCCAGGTTTTATGTCTCTATAAGGGATAAATAATGTAGATGTGTTTAGTGGAGCACTGAGATAGAGTAAGCCCCTCTAGGAGGAGAAAGACAAAAATAAATATTCTCTACAGAGCCCTCTGGCCAAGAAGAAATGGATAGACAATTTATCTCTGGCACTGTACAACTGAGGACATGAAACATAATAGTTTTAAGTATTACTTATAATAGCAAAATTTTATATAATATGGTTTTTGGAGGTCTAATTTCAATTATAAAAGCATTTCTAAAGTTGTGTCGTTATTAAACATAGCAAAGTACTCTATGTCTCTGTCAAGTTATCTGATCAAAGTGTCTTGAAGAAAGATCTTTTAAATAAAATGAACATGAGGATTCCTTTGTTATTGAATGACAGGACTACAAATTGTGTGTGGTAGTTTGTGGCAAAGAAAATATAACATTATATTGAAAATAAATTCATTCTGTCACTGAAACTTTTATTTTTGTCACTGTAGAAAAATGCTTTTCACTAAAAGAGTAATTTATTAGAGAGTAGATACTTGGTTTGGTTTTATAAGCATAATTTCTTTATATATTTTATAAATAAGAGCAGAACTTATTTGTTCTTATGATTTATATTTGCTCAGTATGATTTTTTTCCCATAGAGATGGAGTGAGAGACCCATAGGTCATAATGATAAATATTGTAAGGGTGGGAACACAATTACCAAAGCTGAGGAAATAAGTTACGTTGCACCATACTTTTTTTTCCTGTGTTATAAACAAGTATTTATTTTTCTTTTAAACAAGTTCTAGCACAAGTTATTGATATTAAATTTTTTCTTCGTAATAGAATAAAATCTTAAGTTGTTTTTCCCCTTTGGGGAGGGCTAGTAGTATCCAATCAACTTTTAACGTACCGAATTACTCTCTCATTTATGCAAAAATGGACATGTATTTTAATGGGTTATATCCAAGTTTTTATTGAATTATAGTTGATTTACAATATTGCATTAGTTTCAGGTGTATAGCAAATTCAGTTATACACGTATATGTTTCTTCAAATTTTTTTCCATTATAAGTTATTACAGCATATTGACTATAGTTCCCTGTGCTATACAGTAAATCCTTGTTGTTTATTTTATGTATAATGATGTGTATCTGTTAATCCTATTTATCCCTTTCACCCTGCTTTCTCCTTTGGAAACTGTTTCTTTTTTTATGTCTGTGAGTCTGTTTCTGTTTTTTAAATAAGTTCATTTGCATCATTTTTTTAGATTTCACATATGTGATATCATATGATATTTGTCTTTTTCTGTCTGACTTACTGCACTCAGTATGATAATCTCTACATCCATCCATCCAATTATTTTTTACTTTTGTATTTGGCTTTAAGTGATTTTACATATAAGCTCTTAGGTTTATTTCCATATCATAATATCTAAATGAGTACTAAAATCTGAAAGAAAATTAAGTGGTGAGACTAAATTCATAGAGGATAGAAGATTCAGTAAGATTTAAGTAGCCAAAATTTTAGAAATACAATGAGTAGGTTTACATTGTTCTAAGGTTGAAATATGATGTTCTTTCATCCAATGTCTCATTCCTTCACATACTCATTGATTCAAAAACATTTGAGCACTTATTTTGAGCCATGCACTCTATTAGTTGCTAAGGATGCAAAAATTGATCAGACCTTGTGAATCTGACCTCACGGACCTTGCAGTTTAATAAATAAGACTGATTTTAATCAAATAATCAACTAACTATTTACACATTAATAATTTCTTTATAATAGTATAAGAAAACATGCTACAAGGAAGATTGAAATTCTCTGTGGGATCAATGAGCTGAGATCAGGTGGGCTAGTACTGTAGTTAACTAAGGAAAGGCAGTGGGAATAAAGTTGCGGAAATACTCTAATTTAAGGAAAAGATTTATGAAAATATTCTGATGTGCAAAGAATCATCATCACAATGTTGGGAGTGTAGAGATTGACAAGAAAAGGTTCAAAGTACCTGGAGTAGTAACCAGGTGCTGATTCTTATAGAAACTTTAGATTCTGATAAGAATTTTATTCTTTATCTTAAGAAAAATTAGGATGACATATCCAAATTTGCATTTTCAAAAATTTATTTTAGGCACTATGTGCTAACCCATTTGGAGGGGCCAATAGTGGATGAATATTTGTCCATTATGGTGCAGTTTCTGGACCATGTGGAAGGCCACATCCAGATGGAAAATCAAGACAGAGGCTACAAGGATGGATTTGTGAGATACAGTGAGGAAGTAAAATCAAAGGGACCTAGTGATTAATTATATAAAGAAGAAATCAAATGTGATTCCTGCGTTTTCATCCTGGGGAAAATAAACCCATCCTGCCTCTATAAAGTTAGAGAACACTTGGAGATGATTCAGTTCTTGGAAGGGGATAAATTATATGTTTAATTTAGGACACACTGAGTTTGAAGAAATTTTAACAAGTGCAAAGAGATGTTTAATAGCAGTTGGTTATATTGGTCCTTAGTTTAAAATTCTGGGCTAAGTCCATACACTGAAAAGATATCCATGAAATATTACCACTGTGGAAAATTTTTTTCTATGGAGAGAGTCTGGAGAGGAAGGACAAGGAGACTTTTCACTGTTTCTTGAGCTATGTCAATATTTAACTGCTGTTAGAGGTGAAGGAGTCTTTAAAGAACCAGAAACTAGAGAGGAATTAAAAAAAGACATGATTTAGCAGAATCGAAGGAAAGTGTTTCAGAAAGGAATAAGTGATTGGCTCTGACAAACATTGAATGAAGCACAAGATGACAATATTTAAAAACACCATTGAATTTAAAAACACAGAGGCCATTGATGACATTGGCAAGAAGCGTTTCCATTGGGTCTAATAGGTTACCAACTACATTGGAGCTGAAGAAATGAAATCAGTAATTACCAAGAAATCTTTTAATATTTGGATCTATAGAGAAAAGATATACTTGGATGGCTAAATTACATTTGACAACAGTACCTTGCAAAACAACTCTTATCATTAGAAAGGATTTCTATAATTTAAAAATTCAGTTATAGCCACAATCCCTAATTTTGAACATTTTTGGGGAAAAAATATTGTAATATTGTATTCCCAAAATATGTGACTGAGTTATTATATGACTGTATATAATTTTTGACCTCACAGCTTTTTCAGCCATAAGTACAGCTTATAACTATAAATAATAATGCAAGGAATAAAATAGTTAACAGATATCAAGCTGACTATTTTTTAGATAAAAGAGGAACTGGTACAATACAAAGTAACTTTCATAAAAATCAAGATGTCCAAGGAAGATGGGGGTTTTTCAAATCTAGTTTCAGAAATATACTTTGTGCCAAGGGAGAAATAGTTTTGAAGAGGCAATTTGTAATTGGCTTTTCCTGTTGTCAGTAATGGGCCAAAATATTTAGGGTTGTTTGGAAGTTCTAGAAGTGTTCAACATTGATTTCTCACCTTAGTTTTGAGTGCCACATCTGTTTTAGTGTGGTTTTCATACACAATGGTTAAGACTCTAAGCATGCCACTTCTTTGAGTTAATCTCTAATATGATTCTTCATTCCACACTAGTATCATTTTCTTGATCTTTATCGTTCTTCATTTTATTTCAGATTATGTTCTTTCCTGCCTTCCCATCCTCCCTCCTTGAGGTCATGATCTGTCTTTACTAATATAGCTCTAATTCTTCCTTATTACCTTCTAAGTATTATGTTTGTTTTGTTTTAATTGAAAAATTGAAAGAAAAGGAAGAATAATTCTTAAGCTTTAAGGAGTTTTTCAGTTTTAAACCATGCATTATTTAAACTATTTAGAATTTTAAGATAAACTTGAAGTCTCTCTATATAAATCTCTATAATGATTTAGAGTACCAAAATCATTACACTTAGAAGAGATATTAATTTTCTGTGTATCAGGAAAAATAATTCATAGCTCTGCTTATTAACTAATCTGTACATTTAAGTATATTTACCTTTAGAAATTTCTTCCATATTTGAATTTCATAATTTCTCAAGCAGTTTTGTTCGAAGATTATATACTATCTCAAGTTGAGAAATAGAAGCATTGATTATCTACACAATATCTCTTCAGGTCTGCGATCTTATTTTCACATTTTCTAACAATGTCTTCTCTACTTTTCATACTCCTAATAAATTGAAAAGTTTTTCATTAAGCCTGCTCTTTCATCTTTTTCTATATCTTAAATTAGTCATATGTTAGTTCCCTAAAATGTACGGGTACACGTGTGTGTGTGTGGCAAGAAAATCTATGGAGATATTTGATTGTGTTGTCTTCTGTTTTATTCCCTCCTTCTCCTAATTTGCTCTTTCAAAAATTGTGTAGGCATTTTGCATGTTGTTGATTCAAGGGAAGAATATCCTTTAGTGTTGAAGGTATTAACCTTCCATTCCTTGCTTTTGTTTCCTGTGAAGGCTAAGTATTTTGTATGGATTTTGCTCTAGAAGAGAGAACTAAGTAAGCTCTTTGAGGAACAGCCTAAAAGAAAGGAAGATCCCTGAAGCCTAGAGAGGAGATGGGGGTCTGATACTTTGAGATGGATGGTGATATAGGCTTCACTCTTTTGCTGAGTTCCAAAGAGTTAAAGGCATCTAGGGCCAGTGTCATCAGGTGGCTACAGAATATCTAGGGAGCTTATAACCTAGTCACTGGTTTTCCAGGCTTGGCAAAGATACCCATGCCTTTGTATGGCAAAGAACCAAGTCGCTAGACCTCAAGGGGCCATCTGCAACTTGAACAGTGGACAACTCAGTGGGAACCACTGAGAACCCACCTCTAGGAACCTCACTGAATGTATTGGAAACCTCAATATTGACAGTCTGAATTTTTCATCAGCCAAGTGAAATGGAGGACAGGAAGCCACATTTAATTACAGTTAATTTTTGAAAAGTTAAGTGTTAGCTACTGCACTTATAATATTTTAAAGAAAGTAATAGATGGATTGACAACATAATATTGATCAGATAATTATGAGTCCTCTTCCTCTCATTTGCCATGCATCAGCAAGATTCCCCTCCTTCTATTCTGATTTTCACTAAGATTGTTTCTGCATTACGCCTGTGTACTTACTGTCCCCTCAACCTGAATGGCATAGCAGACTCCTTGCTATTCAAGCCTGACTCAGTTAACATACCACCTTCTCAGTGAGACTGTCACTGAAAGCGAAATTTATATTATGCCTCCTATGAAGAGTCACTCTTTGTTAGATTTGTAGCACTTACTCAAAATGGAATTATCTTGTTAATTTATTGATGTGCTTTTATATTGTTTAAATTGCCCACTAGAAGGTAATTTCCATGAGCACAGTGGCTATGGCTGTGTTTCCTACTTATCTAAGCCAATCACATAGTTAGGACTCCGTGAATAATTCTTAAATGAATGAATACTAGCCTCTACTCTGTTTGCATCCTGGAAGACTTCATGAGTGTATTCATTTATTATTTCATTTTTTATGATTTTTAACTTCTGATTACACACTATTTTAGATTCCATAGTGCATGATGTACTTCCATAATCTCTGAATGGTCTATTCCTAAACTTATCACCATTATAAAGTTTTAAACAAGCAGAAAGTCTTCTCAATTTTTTTTCTCATATTGTATAAAATATATCAGGATACTTACCACCCTATATTTTTATTGTTGTTTATGCAGACTTAGTGAAGCACTGAGTAAGACACACAAGAACAAAAGATTTATTAAGACTTTAAAAGAAACATCAAGTTTTGTTCAGTTTTCCAAGGTAGGCTGTTATTTAAAAGAGTTAATGAACTAGACGTATGTAATTCTGAGAAACATACAATTAAGCAAAGTATTGATTTACCCATTAGAAGACAATTAATCATTTTTGCTCTAAACAAAATGGGCAACTTTTGTTGTTAATGAAGAATCTCACTTCTCACTACAATTTTAGATTGCAAGGTTAAACTAGATTTTTCCATGTTTCATAATACTGTAAATATTTCTCCTAGTCTTGGAACAAGTGATACATAGATAACAAGGATCTCTGTAAATAACACAAAGAATAGTGCAACCTAAAATAACTATTAATATGAAAATAGAAATTGTACATCACAAGGAATCAGCTTTGATAATAATTATTATTAATTTTGCTTATGGTCCCAATAAGTGAAAGAGAACATGGCTTTTGTGTATTTTCCTTAACTTCACAACTATTGAGGGTAAAAGAGGATCTCATAGCCTCAAATTTTATGGTAGATGGGTTTTAATAAAACCCCCACCCCTTCTTCTTAGGGTAGAAAAGGCAGAAAAAGGATCTAGTCCTGTTAATTCTCTGCTATTCCTTCATGTATTAGAACCTTCAAACTTTTTCGATTGTACCCTGATGTAATCATGAATTTTCCATTGCCATCCAGCACATACATAGGCATGTGTGCACACACACACACATTTGTGTGTGCAATTAAAGCAAAATTAAAAAAAAAAACAATATTTTCCTTTACAACATCAGGCATTTAAAAAATTTTCATTGGAGTATAGTTGATGTATAATGTTGTGTTAATTTCTGGTGTACAGCAAAGTGAATCAGTTATACATATATCCACTTTTATATTATTTTCCCATATAGGCCATTACAAGGTATTGAGTAGAGTTGCCTCTGCTATACATGCGATGTGTTTTGTTAAATTCTATTCCATATGAAAAAATGGTAGGTGAATGACTTGAAGTTTGAAAACTGTTGTCTTAGATTGAAGGAGGGCTTTGTTCTTTGCATGGCCCTACATGGATTTACATAGCACTGGGTTGTATAGAGTTCTTTTGGCATCGGGAGGCCTTTGTTATTTTTCTTTCAAAGGGAGAGACTCGTGTGGAGGAGCCAAGGTTGGCATTCTTCACAGATACCCTTTCTGCTGTTAGTATGAATCGTGAGAGGATTTTAACCAAAAATCAAGGTCAAGGCATGAGTAAGCATTGTAACTGGTGATATTTAGTAATTTCAGTGTTCATTAATTCCAACTAACCTTGTACACTTTTTCAGAAATTACTTGACTGATCACAAGCACAATGGCAAGATGATTGGTGGTTCCTTAGTTTCAGTCACTGGGGAGGGTTAATTGGAGGCCTAAACGCCTGTCTTCACTGGCTTACTAGTTATTAGAGATATTATGCTATAAGTCAGATATCAGATGGCATTTTAGAGTGACAGGTTTGGGATAGTTACTCTGTCATACTGCATTACTGCAGCTAGCAGGACTGAGTCAGTAACTAAATCATGTCAGCTCATAAAGATCAAGATAGATCTTCCTTGAGGCTATAGTGGGAGAACAGAGAAATACAGAGGATTGCACAAACATCCAGATGACCTATAACTGTATCAGGTCATTCACATACAGTGGAAGGGAAGAGAGAACAAGTATATTCTTGTGACTCTCCACAGGAAACTATCCAGTTGATCTGAAGGTCCTGCCCACAAATTCTAACGCATGGTAGTTCTAATACTAAGTCTATTACTGACTTGTGCCCATAGAGTTAAATATCAAAAGACTGTGAACATTGTTTCTAAGAGATTTATCTATAGCACAATTCAGAATGTATCAGCAGAATATCCATGCTTATATTATCTGATTCCTCAAGTAGAATATTCACCTAAGTATTCCATATTTACAAACTTAGTCTTTAAGAAATTTACAGTTATTTAAAATCAGCAGACTTTTAGACTTTTAGACTTTCAAATCTATGGCAAATATTCCTTCAGTGTTTTGATAATATTAAGAAATTTTGGAAAGTAGTTTAACTTTAAATATCACCATTTTTGAAAATGGGGAATGCTTACTTTAGAATCAATAAAAGTATTCTAAAATGTCTTTTAAGTTGTTTTTTTTTTTTTTTAAATAATGAAGCACAGTCTAATCTCATGGATAAAATCCGGGTTCATGTATGACATATAGTTTTATCTCTTTAGTCCCATGCCATTTACTTTTTGAAGAAAGAAGCCCAGTTGTCTTTTAGAACATCCCATATTTTAAATCTGTGTAATTGCTTTCTTGTAGGATTTTTCAAATTGTTCCTTCAGAACAAGGGCCAGTAAACTATGACCTGTGTGTCAAATCCATCCTGTGACTCACTTTTATATGGCATTCTAGCTAAGGATGAGCTTTAATAAAGGTTACTGTTAAAACTGACTGAAGAAACAAACAAATAAGAAAAAGAATATGCAATAGAGGTAATATGTGGCCCAAAAGCCTAGAATAGTTACTATGTACCCTTTAGGCAAGAATGTTGCTGACCAACCCCTGCTTATATAACTATGTAAAACATTATGACAAGATTAGTTTATTAGTTAGATGGACACTGCACATTATATTACCTCAGAAACCAAAGTTGTCCCACTATGAAATATGCTATTTCTGAGAATTTGGTTAATTTATCTTCTTTGAATTAAGAAGCCTTTTGATGGTTGATTTGGATGGCTTAAAATAATATCTAGGGAAATTTAAGTTAACTATATTTTCCCCAATAAATTCCTTATGGTAAAAATAGAGATTCTTAATCTTTCTCTGCTTTTTCTTTTCAAAAATCCTTTGCAGAATCTTTTACTGGAAAGTGTTAGGATTTGATTTCATTGAGGTGTATGAACAGTTTTAAGACATTAGACATGTCACTTAAAGTCTATAAATTCAGTAGGTAAAGCATAGAGTTAAAATAGGTGTTGCTAAATAAGCAATTCTGGATGAGGAGAATTACAAAATACAAAAAGAGCAAAGAAGTTTCACTGTAGTTTCCAAGTTTTTTTTTTTCCTCCCTAACTAGTCAAGCTAGATATTAAAGTTGTGGCAAAAATATTACTCTTTGTTTCTGATTGAATTGGAATCTGTTTCTTTGTTGAGTTATCACGTATGATACAGCTTTAGAAATGATGTTATGATATTTAGCAGGAAGGATAATTAAATCAGCATTAATGACACAAGGTGTTTAATAAGTAATGAAATAAGTAAAGAATTGAAGATAAAGAAAAAAAAGAAAAGAGGAAAAAATTGGGAGTCAGAGTAGAGAATTAAAATACAGTTGGAGTAGCTGGGCAACTGGGAAAGAATAAATCCATGAGCTAATTAGAGATAAGGTCCTCTGGGAATGGTTTGGCTCTAGGAATCAATCAATAAGAGATGCGTATCCAAGTATATACTAAATGGATCTCAGAATGAATTCCTTAATAAACACAAATTTGAGGATCCCAAAGTTACTAGAATTTTTATCTTCTGCTAAAATAATTCAAATTTATCTTACGCTGAATTAAAATAATTGACTGATTTTGAAAATGTGATAATCTACTATGGGAGAGAATGTCTCTAAAAACATGATTCCCTTGAATCAGAGAGTGGTGGTTATATAGTAATGGGCAATTTGGGATAGTGTGGGATAGAAATACAGTTCTAACAAGAAGCTCCACTCATTATTATTGATGAACCTGAAAAGTGGCTTCCACACTATCTTCTTCATTGACCTGTTATCAGTTCTGAAAATTCCAGTATTTCTATGATTCAAAGGTTATATAGTGTGGAAATACCAATATGTTCATTGTGAGGGTCAACAAATTTAAACTTCACCACCCATCCTGACATAAAAATACTGCCTCATTTTGTTATAAGAGCCTGGATGATGCTTATACTCTAACTTCAAAATTGATGTCCCTAGTATACAGGGATAATGAAAATTAAGACTGACATCATTTAGCTAGCAGAGTATTAGAAGGTTATCATGGGTCCCATGGTGCTTCCTAAACTGTGAGATTTGTGTGATATACCAGATCAAAAATCTCTAAAATCTTCATAAAGATTTTATCCTTTAAAAAATTAAGATAATTACTAACCCTCTTTCCCAAGGTTTTCTATAACAATATAGCCTACAGAACTCTGACCATCTACCCCGTTATGAACACCTTCAGATGTGGGTCATTAAAAGCCTACCCAACCTTAATTTTTGCTTAGTTCATAGAAAAAAAATATGAGCTTGAATATAATTTATACAATTACTCTTTTATTTCTAAAGGATTAATTTATATTGCAACACACTGAAATACCAGTCATCACATATAATCCATAGAAATTAAATCCACGAAATGAAATGAGAAAGACAGTATGATAGGGTCAAACACCAAAGCTTATAAAATGGTTATAGCTTACATTTTTTCCTTCTTAAAAAATATGTACCAAATAAATGATTATTATAAATGTACTTAGAGTACATTAGAGTACTTAGAGAACAAGTACGTTTGGCTATCCCCCCCAAAGAAAATTTTATGTATGCTTATAGGTTTGTGCGAAATACCAGTTGTAATAATACTTGGGCTCATGTAAATTCTATTTTTCACAATCTTAAAATAAGGAGATGAATAAATTTGTAAGAACTCATAGGGATCTTCACTAATTTTAAAGTATTCATAAACTATGAAGAATATTTATACTTTATATTTTCTATATAATTTTTCTAATGTTTTATAGAAAAAAGTCAGTCTTTTTTTAAGGCTTCTTTGTGTCTACTGCTTTGTAGATGCCAGAATGCTATTTTTGACATCTGAAGGCCCCAAATTCACAGTTTAAAGACATGTACTTGCTTTTATAGGTTTGCCTTTGAAAAAATAAAATTCGTTGTGCATATTTCCATGTAATTGAAAATAACAAAGGATCAGGTGAAGCCACATTGGGTAATAAAATATTCTTATGAATAAAGAGAAAACAGGTTTTTTTTAAAGCTGCATATTTTTGTATTTTGAAAAAACTCAACATCAGAGGATTCTTTTTTTTTTTTAACATCTTTATTGGAGTATAATTGCTTTACAATGGTGTGTTAGTTTCTGCTTTATAACAAAGTGAATCAGCTATAAGTATATGTATATCCCCATATCTCCTCCCTCTTGCGTCTCTCTCCCACCCTCCCTATCCCACCCCTCTAGGTTGTCACAAAGTACCAAATTCAAATTTCTTTGAAATTTGGTAAATTTTTGACATTTATGTTTATAACTTTTCTCCTTTCAAGTGAATGTGAATTTAATAACAGCAAAATTATATAGAAGAGGCCAGTTAGATTTCAGATGGAAGTGTTTGAAAAAATGTTATTTTCAGAATACCTATAAATAAGAAACATTTTTAAGTTATTGCTATAAGTTCTGATTAATTTTGTTGAATGAAGGATGGTTGATATTTTCATGACATTAAAGTAAAATTTATCTTATTCGTTTACAAAATTCAATATATTTTTTTATGTAGACTCTCTCATTTTTGTGTTACTGATCTCTCTCTACTTGACCATTCCCAGCTGCTTTCAAGCATGTTCTTATACTCACATTTTAAAGGCTCCAGCCTCTCTTCTCTTTTTACCTTCATGGCACAACTCCTCAAATGTGTTTTGTGTATTGCCTATCACCACTGGTTCATTCTTCAGCAACTCAAATCCGGTGTCAGTGCCATTTTCCCAGTTATGTCCATATTGTCAAATACATGAGACACTCCTCTGACTCCTTACTGGAACTCTCAACAGAATTTGACAGAATTGGTCACACTTTACTTCTTTAAACACTGTCTTATAATGGTTTCCATAGCACCAGGTATTTCCGGTTTTCTTTCTCTGTTGCTGATTAAAATTAGTCTTCTACACTACCTTAATTATTACAATTCATCAAGGTTTTTTCCTGGACTCTCTTATCTGTTCCTTTGAATTCTTATTATTCTAGTGTTCTTTTGTTCCCTTTGAGACATAGACATTCGTACAAACATATCTAGCTATGTCTTTATCAATTGATTGATCAACTATTTCATTTCCAGTTCTCAAAGGTAAATTCCTCCCCATTGTTAAACTTGCTCCTTTATGTGGTTACAATATCTTCTGTATGTGCAGTGGAGACCATTTTCCATGATAGTCTTCTGGTTCTTAGACTGTGGACAGACGACCTTTGAAAGTAATTTTGATTTGCCTTAGAAAGTCACAGCAGGAATTCATTGATCCAAGACAAGTTTTTATATGGAGCTTGTATTCCCTAGATTTATACTTTATTTCCAAGAGTGAAAGAGGCATGGAATTCCTCTGCAGAGAGGAATCACTCTATTTTTACATGATTCCTTCATACTTTCCTATGCTAATAGGCAGAATGTATCAAGACTCTACTTCACAGGAGACAAAGACAAGCAGCCATTCATGACATCTGCCTTATTGTAAATCATTCAGTTCCAACTCTCATGTATGGTTGTTAAAAGATAGCAGTTTTATTTTCAGCTCTACTGCTAAACAAGTCATGTAATTTTAGGCAAGCCTCCTCAACTATCTGATCTAACACCTGTCGTTTGTCCCTAATAGATATATTGGGAAGGTCAACATACATATTACAGCTACTTTTTTTTAAATGAAAAAATGCCTGAGACATGTAAAACATTAGTATCATTGTGATGAAAAAGCACAGGACAGGAAACCAGAAAACCCATCTCCTAATCAATCATCTTTTAATTAGGTCTGTGACCCTGTGTATATGAAATTAGTAAGTGTTTGCAAGGCCAAGATAATCTTCAATTTCAAAATCAGTTTACTTTCTATTGACACATTAAACTAAAAATATTTGCTTATATATAGTAGTCAGTAGGCCTGCCTTTTTTCTTTTTGCAATGACTTTCGATTCTAAGACTGTGAAAAGAACTTTCCCTGGTATAATTATATCTATCTACTCAATGAGTGGAATAATGTATTATATGAATCCAGTTATCATTGTTACATTAAGTTAATGTTCTTGAAGACAAATTATACCCATTTGTTGATAATAATGTTTTTTTGTGCAATGAATTAGCACTTTTAGAAAGAGAATGGCCGATATTACTGATTAAACAACATATTCACAAATAATCATCCATGTTGAGCATGCATTCAGTACAGTGTCTTTCCAAATCATGTTCAGTAGCATTTAAAATGCAAAATAAATGAAAATAAATTGGGACTTCAAAGCAAGAAATAGAAACTTACAAAGAGTATTGTGAAGCTTTCTTATTTCACAAATGATTATTGCTAGGAAGTGGAGTTTGTGTTTCTTTTAAAATTTTATTCAGGAAGCTTTGAATTGCCATAATAGTTTAGAGCAGCAACTGGAACCACCTAATGTCCTTTCTTAAATTACCACACACACACACACAAAAATTAAACAATACCGCTATCCCTAAGGTTTTTTTTTTTTCCTTTCTATTTAATATTCAGATCTAAACATTTGTCATTCACTTGACTGGAGACCAATCCAGTGTAACACTAAAAGGATGAAGAGAGTTTTAAATATTGCAAGGAACCTTGAACAACTTGACTAAAATGGTAACAGATTGGAACATAAACATCATGTTTATCATCTCAAAATTTCTAATTAGTAATGATGGTTTGTGCAAATATGTACTATGTATCTATATCTAATTTTTAAGATATCTTTTCACAAACAATACTGATTAAAAAAAATCAAAGGAAGGAAGAAAGAACCTTATAAAACAGACTAAATGGAAAAGTCATAAAAGGAACTAATGAACTAAATTCATAAGTTTATGAGTAATTACAATAAATGCTACATTTATGATGTTTTGAAAAGACTTTCATAAACCTGAGGGCACAAATTGTAAACAATAGAATAGGCAATGATATTTTATGCAAATACTAAAAGCAATCTGCTTTAGCCATGTAATATCAGAAAATATATACTTAAAACAAATATATGTACACATATTGCCTTCTTTAAACATTATACATAGGTCCTTGCTATCATAACATGAAAATAAACAAATGAGGGGAAAAAAGGCTTGATAAGCTATATATCAATAGTATAATGGTTAAGAGCATGGGAATTTGAGTAAGAAAATTTAATACTTGCCTTTGTCATTCATTAGTTGTATGACATTATGCAAATCACTTAATCTCCCCGTATCACCTCAATCCAATTATTAAATAAGATCCATAATAGTAAATACTTGATAAGGTGACCAAGTGTTCCATTATGTCCTACTTAGAAGTTTCCTGGAAGGTAGGATGTTCAGGACTAACACCAGGACAGTGAGAAATTTAGTCACCGTAACTGAGGAATAAATAATTTAAAGCACCTTAAGTTCTTCACATATTTTTTTTGCACAATGAGTAGTTCTTATTACTACAAAGATGTAAACATTTGAGTTCTTATATTTTCATTCATTCATCAATCTAGTCATTAATTATTTATTAAAATATATCATATCCTATATCCAAATTTAACAAATTTTAGATTGTCAAACTTGGATTTCTATTCAGTTCTGTTTTCTTATTATCTCCTGTCAAAATCTCTTTGAGATCTTCTACTTGTTTTTCTGGTTCACTATAATGTATCTAGGTGGGGAAGTATTTATACTTATTTTGCCAAAAAGATGAATAATGGAGGATTCTTAGTTGAAGAAAACATACATTAACAAGTACATACAGTAAATTGTTTATGCTGTTATGCATATTGCAGAGGAGTGAGCTACATGGAAAAAGGGAATTGTCAGTTATGTCTGTGTATATTGTCACGAAGATAAGGAAGTGTTCAAGGAGAAAACAGAAATCTTCATATGTAAATTAAAACTTGAAACACTTGAATGATGTGTAGCCTTTAGCCAGTTGAATTGGATGGAGAAGTCCTTAGGAAGAGAAAACATTTTGAACAAGCTGTGATCTTCCACAAGATTCCAGCTTCTTAGTTATCTCCATTCCAAATCTCTTGAACAAAGAAACAAACAAATGCTATTTTAGAAGCTTAGCTTCCATTACAATTTTATTGCATAGACCTGACCTGAGTATGTGTTTGCAGGGAGGGTTTTGATTTCCAAATGTTTAAATTGAGTTTTCTAGTTACCCAGAATTCATAAGATCAAAGAAGAGGATTTTGTTCCTATTCTCTAAAACCAGCTTTTGTCATCCAGGAGATGAAAGCAAAGAAGAATGCAGTAGATTCAAGCACAGAATTGACAAAGAGATACAAAATGTAATTAATTAATTTCACGAAAGCTTATGGGCCAATTCCATATGGGCCAAGATTGTTGACCGATTGAATATTAATTATTTGGTATTTTTGGTTACCTGAAAACAGTAATAAAAAACCAGATTATTGAGTCTATGCCAAAATACATTCCAAAACACATTTAAATGATATGAGTTTAGAAGTAAGAACATACTACTTTCTCCATGTTCTTTTCACAACTGTGCAAGTAGCTAGCTCCATGTTTAACTTGTTGCTTGAAGGTTCAAATAACATAACCTCTCATAGTCTTAATTTCTGATCTAAATTGGGAATACCAAAGATGCTTCATGTTGTTGTGAGACTCAGAATAATAACATATGTGAAGTCATTTTCTTGGACTAGATCAATAGTTTTCCATTGAAAACTTTTAAGATTTGCTAGAAGTGACTAAAAGGAATGGAAGGGATAGAATTCAGATTTCTTCCACTCCCTATCATTTTCCACCAGAACAGTTGATTCTTACTTTATTTTTTAGAGAGTTTTTGACAAGTATTAATTTTAAAAAAGAAAATTTCAAAATCTATGGTCCATATCTCTGTATTAAATACTAATTGTTGAATTAGCATGGCTATAACTTCTCTTCTCCAAAGAAACATAATAAATCTAAAATAATGCAAATGGCTCTTAGACAAATTTACTAAGAAGCACCATATGCTGTGAAAAATATATCCAGTTTGCCCTGCTGGAAATCATTTAGAATTGGATTTCAGGGGAGTTGTACCATATTGTATGGAACCTTTTTCCCAATTCGGAAAATAATATAAACAACTGTGAACTTTACTATGGGTTTTTTCCCTTAAACACGCACACACATTCTTTAAAGAAATATAGCTGTAAAACAGAATGTCTCAACATTCCTTCTGGCCAATTTTTATAAACATTAAAGTTCTGTAAACAGTAGATTTACGTTATCAATTACTGAGTAACTCACTATTGAATTGAAAACATGTTTTTCACAATACCTATTTAGTTCTTAGACTTCTTACAAAAACTTTGCAAATGCTTATCCAGCCTCTGCTAAACTCCCATGCGTGGTCCACCCTAAGTCCAATGGGTCGAAGTGCTGCTTCTGATTAAATCTACCTTGCTGTCTTGTAGGCTGTCTCATGTCAGTAGTTAGGTTGCTTGATGTTCACTATCTAACAAGAACAGACATATGTCCTAGTGTATTTGACTTTTTAAAAATTGTTTCCCCATGAAAATCTAATTTTGAATGGATTATCTCGTCATTGTTGTAGAGGAGAAGTTAAAATGTGAATGGAAGTTTTGTTTTCAGAAGAAGATAGATTGCCCCATTTTAAAGAATTATGTAAATTTGAAACCTCAGACCCATATCATTCAAATTAAATTTTATAACTGAACTGTATTGAAATACATTTTTCTTTAATCTGTTTGTGTTTTCCAACTGCAATACATTCTAGCTTACTTACGTATTTTTAGAGAGTCTACCTTTTGGGTATTTTGGGCGTTTTGTTTAATCTTTTCCTTCAACTGCATTAATAACTTCCTCTCTGCGATATTTTGTTAATGAATGTGAAACAAAATCTCATAACAATAAAACTGATATGTATTATATAATCTCAATGATTTGAAAGTTGTCTGTTTTCCCTAAATTATGGTAATTTAAATGCTGGTTAGGTCAGCATTAATTTATAAAGGGAAATCGGATATATTTTAATTTCTCATAATCAAAAGGAAAACAAAATAAGCCTTGACTCATAATCTCTCTCTGTATTTACTTGGCTAATTCTTGTTTGTTGTCTTTCTTTCCTACCAATCAGTGAATTCCTTCATTACAGCTTTCTCAGCAAATAGTACATTATTTCACAAATAGTAAGTACTCAGTGAATATTTTTGAATATTGGAAAGAAGGAGGAAAGGAAGATGGGAAGGTTGGAAGCCAGTCTTGAGATTTTATAGGTCTATGAAACGTGCCAGTGAAGGATCAAAATACTTTTTTTGTAACTACACTGATGTTGTAACTAACTGAATTAGAGGCTTTGTATTTTATTTATCTTCAGCTCCAATTTAGCATTCTAGTACAGAATAACATTCTACTATTACATTAGTTTATTTTTTTAATTGATTAATGTTTGATCCAATTTAGACAGTATTTCAAGGCTGAGATTCTTGTATATAAAGAACATTAAATTGACCCTTTAAAATGCAGTGTTAATAACCTTGTTGTGGCAATCATTTTGCGTTAAATATGCATATCAAATCATCTTCTTATACACATTAAGCTTATATAATGTTATATGTTAGTTCTACATCGATAAAGTTGAAAAAATTTTTAATGCATTAGTAAAGTTTTTTTTTGTTTTCATTGAACATATATAATGAAATTGGTTGATATTAAGATGAGGCCAGCTCCATTTCTCAAATTTTTTCAAATATTAAGCCTTCAGTACCCTTAGTGTTTCTTTTCACACTTATGGTTGCAAATAATGTAAGACCCAACACATAGGTTGTCCAGAATTTGGGTAGATTTCAGAGACTGCTCGATTAAGGATCTGACTCAAAATCTCTGAGTTTTCTTGGTTATACCTTTTCTGGGAGCTCACTTTGACTTCAGGCTGCCTTCCTTCATGTAGAAAAATGGCAGTGTTAGCTTCAGGAGTCACATCTGCACACCAAAGTTTCAACTGGAGAATCAAGAAAGACTATATATGTTCCTGACTTTTCAGCAAAAATCCAAAATACACTCTAAGTAGACTGAGATCACATGACCATTGTGACAGGAGAACAGCATGTACTGATTAGCTGAGCATCATTTGTTCATTTGTCTAGAACTGGATGTGGTACATACCTCTCCCAATACTCGTGACACCAAAGAGAAATCAGGGTCCTGAGGAAAAGTCAAATTGGAATTGATACTGAGGACACAGAAAATGTGGACAACATGCTCATAACTTGTTTCCTCTCATGTTTTGAATATTTCCATATGGTAAATCCTTCCATATTTTCAGTGCTTCCATACATTGAATCTTTTTATAATCTTTAAAGCTTCAAAGCCACCATAAATGTGTGATAAGTACAATGGTGAAAATAATGTTTCAAAAATAACAAAAAATATGAATTATTATATAGGCAAAATGAAGATAGCTGTGTAAACAAACCCAGATCATTCTTATGTAGATTCAGAAAACTGAGAAGTGATAAGATCTCTTTGCAGAAAACAAAACAAAAATACTATCATGACTAATTTTCAAACAGGTTCTACATTTCTGGGATGAGGCGGTGAAATTTTTTGAGTGTTTTCAATTAGTTTCTTATTCCTTTTACATGCATACATATGTGTATATTGAATGAACCATACATATGTATATTATATAACATATATACCTAATATATAGGTATGTAAACACACACACATACTTATGTTTCCCCCTTGAGATATAAATACTTCTGGGGAAATTACAGCTTGTTGCTTTCTAGTTCTAGGGATGGCAAGTCTTACTACTTGAATTTGACATCTGTATGAGAAAAATGTGGTCTATTATTCAGGCACTTCAATAAGATGTTATGAAGCAGTAGTTATAAGCAAAACTCTGGATTTCCACTGCTCAGGATAAAAACCCAGCTTCATCGCTTCTTATCCATGTTACTTTGCCTAAGTTTTTTGAGCTTCAGTTTCCTTACCCATGAAATGAACATAATCATGATACCTTTCTCACATGATTTTTGTCTTCACAACAATTAAGACAAGTTATCAGTTAAGATAACTCATGTGCACCTAAACTTTATCTACTGTATATAATTGCTCAACACAGTTAGCCCATTCTATATTTATTCATATGATTATGAATTTATCACCCCAACAGTGATATTGAAAGACTCTCACTCCTAAATTCGGATGTATTTTGAATTTTCAGAGTTTTGTCTAGTAAGAAAATTCAATGGAGAAAGAGAAGTACAAAATCAGGTAAAAATAATACACTAACTTTCATGTTTTCCCTCTGGAATTCTACTTTTAAAAACATATTTCATGTTTATTTTCTCAATAATGGGTGCCTGATGAATTTGTGGCTATAGTTTGCTCTTGTGCAGTATTATCTATCTCAGGTTTTGCCAGTTTACTTATCTGGCTTGGCAGAAAGCAACACTGTAACCCCTGAGAGTCCCTGAGAGCAAAGCCTCTCCCCCTCACACTTTCCTTTGATGCCTTTCTACAGCTAGGGCTAGAGGAACGCATGGTCCAAGGTTGCACTCTTTTAAAAAGAACATACAGAGCATCGTCTGTGAGCATAGGACAAAAACATATTCTTCCAAATCTCTTCTTCCCACCAGTTAAACCGCGGAGGAAAAGAAATTCCACAGAGGATTTTAAAAATAGGTAGCCACAAACCACAGATTGAATTTTGCCTTATGTTATTTTAAATCAGTTGCTCCTAAGACCTAACTAACATCATCTAGAGTCAAACTTTAATGAATATTTAAATAAGGCATGTCCTGTCTCTTAAGCTGTGAGATGGTGAATGAGTACCCACTCTATTATTTTTAAAGTGTAAATATACTATTTATATGTGTGTGAAATCTACTACACATTAAATATGTATACACACACATATATATATATATATATTTGTATATATCAAACTTCTTTCGCCATTTATCGGAAGCCCTTACCTCCTTTCAATTCCTTAAAAGGTCATTGAGCTTCACAAATTGTATATAGATGCCATAATTTACTAAAGGCATGGAGTAATGACAACAATCTAATATTAAACATCAATTTATTAGGTTAAGTCATATAAAATTGCTAGTTTTGGAAGTCAAAATATAGTTGAATATCTGCAATTTTATGTAGTTCAACCTAATGCTTAGGTACTGTGTTGTTGGTAAAAGCCTCTTTATAACAACTGATTCTAGGCACTTTCCCAAGTCTCCACTTTTAATCTTCTCTCTTATTTCTCTTTTTTCCCCACTTTCTAGGCACCTTCTTCCCACTTGCTCAGTCCTTGGGCTTCCAGGAACCCATGAGCAAATGGCATTTCTGCTACTTTCTTACGTAACATACTTTGGAGTACTTTTTATCAATTTTCTTCTCTCCCTTTATACAGGGCATGGGGAGAGGGTAGGGAGCTGTAGACATGTTTAGGGAGAGATACACATTTTCATAATTTATAGCCAAACTCACCCCCCAGAGGGATTTGATCTAACCAAAATATCATCTTCCTACCTGAAATCAGTCCAGATGATCAACACCAGCCAGCATTTGTAGCATTTTTCCCAAATTACATTTTAACTAAGAATTACATTAACATGAACTGCAGATGTTATAATTTAGTGAAATTAACAATAAATTCAGACTTTTTTATTGAGATGAATTCAGGGATAGAAACTAAATTTATTGAGTGACCCCAGGTTACTGTATTTATTCACACCTGGTTATTCCAAGAACACTGAATTAGTTTTCAGGACAAATGCTTTGCTAAGTTTAATTCCCTCCTGCCTCATTTATTATAAAATCACGAGACAGTCACTATGCACAGTGTTTATTCTTTAATAAGTATTTAATATCAGGATTTTCTCAAAATTTCGTCTTTGTGAAAAGTTTTTCACATCATTACTGTCTTCAAATTATTTCAACCTTCACATAGAACCAAACCATCATATTGTTCAGAAATAACAAGCTCAGTCTACGAACTGCTTGATTGTATTTTTATTCTTGTCTAGTTAAGGTGAGAACTACCTAACAAGAGTTGCAATAATAGTAGCCCAAAATTTTTACAAGATTTGATATGTAAATCAAGTGTTAATATTTATAATACTTAAATTAGTTTTAGCATATATTTAAATAGGTCTTCTATTGGTTGCATTTTTTTTTTTTTTTTTTGATGGACACCTAGTCAGGAGAGCTAAATTCATAGCTTGGTTGTTCAAAATATGATTTGCTAAATCAGACTGACTATTGTAATTTGACTTGACAACATAGAAGTCTTGTGATCTGGGGCCAGATTACAGCTTGAGCAGCTGGAGTCTTTGTTTCTCTATCTGTAAAATGGGGGTAATAAAATTTAGCTCTAGGGATTTGGAGAAGATTGAGTTAGATAATGTGTCGAGATCCAGCACATATTTATTGAAACCTATTAGATATTATCATTGGTATGCTTAAATATTGCGGGGGAAAATAAGCTGGTTGACCAGAGATACAAATTATTCCTCAATTAAATAATTGCTGTAAGCAAAATTCATGCAGATAACCATAGATTATTACTGAATAATTTTAAGAAAATAGATTTTTTCATGAATTTTGTTAAAGCCCCTATTCTTCTTCCTTCTCACCTCCGTAGTTTTAGAAACTTCTCCCCACGTTTTTATTATTGTCTTTTTAGGATCTCACCAAAGCACTGGGAATTTTCTCATATATTTTCAAGTGATATCCTGATTTCAAATTTCATTATCAGAATGTAATTAATACATTGCATTTCTCTCTTCTGAAGCACATTTCCTTTGATTCCCATCTATTTAAATAATATTCCTTCTTTAAGGTTTATCTCCAATGAAATATGTTTCAATGATGTGCTTAATTTACAAATGATATAGAGTTTGTCTCTTTTTGAAGTTGTATTGCTTTAGAATTATGCTATTTATAAGCTTTAGTTAATTATAATCTTCTATGTATTGTTCAGTCTATCCACACTGCTTTTTAAGTGCCCTAACACTAGGACTATGTCTACAATGCCTTTAATGTTTGAACAATTATCTTGTACATATACGGAGTACAATAATGTTCAAGGTTATTATGATTTTATGGCTTTTTATTGAAATATATCCTCTGCATACCTATGCCATGAGTTTATTTACTTATTTTTTTGAAACAGCATTGAAGTAAGGAGACCATTTGTAGCATAAAGGCTGGGCAAGTTGAGTAAATGTATAAACAATTACAAATAAACTCCAAAACTTTTCACCAATTGCAATATTATACCTCATGATTCTGTGGGAAGAATGGAGAATTTATTGAAACAAGAAATATTTCTTACAGCTAGAACAGGTTTCCAAAAATGAGCCTTTTGTTTTATATCTCTTATCAATTCTTTTGGTATTCTGGCTTGTTCTAGAATAAGCCCTATCACTCAGAAACTTTAGTGTGTATTGCTTTGGCAGATACTGACTTGTGTGTCTCTCTCTAACTAGTAGGAATATTATAGCTATTTGCAGGGCATAAAAATAGCTGAATTCCTTGTGGTAACTTGCAAGTGCCTCTTATAGAGATTTAAAAGATAAAGAATGTTATCCATCTGAATTTGCCAGTCAGTGGGATAGTGGCAAGGTGAGTGAGAGTAGAGACATATATACATCATAGTTTAGGTGAAATAGTGTGGCAAGGAACAAAGGAATTTAACTCGTGAGTGACATATCCAGAAAGGGACTCCATTGATGACAGTAGGGGAGGAATTTGAGATTTCCCCAGCTGCTATGAGTAGGAAAGTTTGGGAAAAGGACATATATGTAAAGAAGTTTTGTTTGAAGTTTTTATTTGATACATTGTATAAATTTCCTTTCTGTTCCCCATTGAGGAGACTTATAATGTAGATATATTTTTTTCTTCAAGTTATTAAATTTATGTTTTGAAAACCTAGATGGACAGAAACATGTTTTAAGAAGGCCCAACAGGATTTGGGTTATAATTAGAGGTACATGTTTCATTTCATATTTGAAGAGAGTTTACTTTGTTTCTATGAGTAATCCAGTAGATTTTCACTTATTGGAATATATTATTTCCTTACTCTGAAAAAGAAAACTCAAGGCCCTTATGGTATGTCATAGTAGAATTTTAATATGCATAAATTATATAAATTACCTGTTAAATAGGCAGCTTAAATGTGTGGCAAAACACAAAAGACTGAAAGAGAGAGGAAAATACAGAGAATAAATAAGAATTTTCTTTCTTTAGGGCTAACATATTTCACGATGAGATGTGGAATAGAATATGGAATGTTATGCTTGGTAATTTTTTTTAAACAAAAAAATAGCGTGGATTGTTTATCTTCATTAGCTGAATTGAAAGTACATCAAGTAAAATTAGATGTAGATATATGCAAATATTACACTTAGAGTGTGCTAATTGGCTTTTTGAGAACATAAATATCCCTTTTGAAATGGATTGCCAGGTGGTATTAAGGTTTCAGATCCATAATGGATGACCACATTATCACACATTTAGAGGCTAAGGAGAGCAATTATGGATGTTCATAAACATTAAATATACTACAAAAATATTGTCACTGTTATTGAAGATGCATTTATCTACACTTCATCCCCTGAACTCTGTAATTCTGCAATTTTATGTATCATTAACCAAAATCCATTTTAGGTAGCTATTACATTATAAAGTCTCTGTTTTTGTTTTTTTTTTAAATATACCTCTTTCTGTGTCCTAGTATTCCCTTGGTGCCCTAGAAACAAGTCCAGCCTCTTTCCCAAGAGACCTATTCAGAGTTTGAAGTCAGTTATGTACTTCAGTAATTTCTTCTATAAGGTTTTATCTCAATTTCAGGTATCAATCCCTCATTTAACATTGTTATCACCAAAGCCTATCATTCCTGAATTCTCCTTTTATCTTTTAAAAATGTAGTGTCCTGCTTAAGAGTAATAATTTTGGAGTCAAATTGTTCTGTCCGTTATTAGCATGTGATGTTGGGCTGTTATTTAATCTCTTTGTGCCTGTTTCCTCCACTGTAAAATGGAAATAATAATTACATCATAAATTTGTTGTGAAGATTGAATAGGTTAATTTTACTATGGTACTTTGGCAAGTGTCAAGCATTATTGTTACTATTAAAAAAGTATTATTATACTAAAATTATCTTCACCTTCATTCTAAATACTCATTTAGCATGCAAGATTTCATCCATTATAATACATAGTTAGCTCGTTGACTATTACTGAAATGCCAACTTGAATTTACATTCTTACTTTACGGGTACAATTGCTAATCCAGGATTCCCTTATGCACTTGTTTTATTGAGCTGAGTGTGGAACTTTACATTGGTCTATATTACATTTAATTTTATTAGTTTCAGCCTATTGTTACCTTAGCAAATTTGGTTGGATTCTGACTTCATCATTTAATGTGTTTAGGTTTTTAAAAAATATTTTATCAAAATACATTCACATATATGATTAATATGCTTTCTAAATTTTAATTCAGGTCATAGGTAACAAAAGTTGAGAAGAACTAGGCTAAGGAGATAAATTTAGTAAATGCCATGAGAGGCTTCTCTACAGATTGAAGTACATTTTTTAGATACTTTTAGATAGTCCTCCTGAAAATTATTGATCTAAGTGTCCTTGCGTTAGCCAACATGTTATCATGTTTCTGTAAGAATTTTTCAAATACCTTTATGATAAATACACCATTATGAATATCATATACATAAGAACCATCATCTTCAGATCTCTTAACCCTATTTAAGAAATAAATGAGTTCATTCTGTAGTAACTTATTCTTAATGAAGCAGTGCAAGTTCTCAGTGAATATTTTTCTGGACAGTCATTTAATATCCCTTAAACAAATATTTCTAGAACCAATAGTGGGAGTGATTTTAAGACTAGTTTTGGGATATGGGTTTCTTTTCTTTGAAAGTCATAATATTTGCCATTTCCAGTATTCTGGCACTTTTATTCTAATTCCTCAACTATCAATATTAGTTATTTAGTAAATTCGGACAGTTTTCCCAGACTTTGAAAAGATAATGACTGGGTTAGCAGACTGCTCAATTCAAAGGAACTGGGTGTTTTTGTACACTTCAGGCGTTCCGAGGTGCAGTTTGAGATGGAAGGAATGGTTTTGGAGATACAGAATTATCATGTACAACTGACTTCAACTTACAGACAATGTCATTCCAGAAAACTTGGATTCTAAGCCCTATATCTGACAACATAACCAATTTTAGTAATTTGGAGATCCCCAAGTTGCTAAATTGCAAGGTATACAAATCTCAAAGTAATTCATGATAGAGCCATATTGTTTTGTATATATTTTCCATTTATATGCTCTGCACAGTGTTTTCCAAGCCATAATAAACTTTCAGATCAATTCTCCTACATATGTTATATACCATATTTCAAATAAGTAAGAGACTTTGCCATACTGTTCCTTGTTCCTCTTTTTAAAGGAAATTCTTCTCCCTCTTCTTCTCTTCTCCCTCTCCCTTTCCATTTACCTTACTAACGTCTAGTTATCTTTAATGTTTATCTCTTAAGTCACTTATTTTAGGAAGCCTTCTTTTTTTTAAAGAAAGAAATGGAACATTTTATTTTTTTAAATTGAAGTATAGTTAATTTACAGTTTTCTGTTAGTTTCAAGTGTACAGCAAAGTGTTTCAGATTCTTTTCTATTACAGGTTATTACAAGATATTAAGTATAGCTTCCTATGCTATATAGCAGGTCTTTATTGTTTACCTATTTTATATAAGTAATGTGTATATGTTAATCCCAAATTCCTAGTTTATCTCTCTCCCCCACCCCTGCTATCCACTTTTGTAACCGTAACTTTGCTTTCTATGTCTGTGAGTCTATTTCTGTTTTGCAAATAAGTTCATCTATATCATTTTTTTAGATTCCACATATAAGTGATATCATGATATTTGTTTTTCTCTGGCTTACTTCACTTAATATGATAATCTCTAGGTCTATCCATGTTGCTGCAGATGGAATTATTTCATTTTTTATAGCTGAGTAATATTCCATTGTGTAAATATACCACATTTTCTTTATCCATTCATCTGTCAATGGACATTTAAGTTGCTTCTATGTCTTGGTTAGGAAGCCTTCTCTTACACCACAACTTTTCATCCCTCCATCCACCTAACCTCTATTAACTGTCACTGCTATGTGCTACCATAACTCTCTGTTTGACTTATATAAAACACTTATTACACACTATTTTAATAGCTAGTTCACACATCTGTAACTCCACTGGATCCTAACAGCATTAAGAAAAATAATAGCTATGAGTTATTAAGTGCTTATTATGTACAAATATACATATAAACATATATAAATGTATATCTATGTATTGATATACAGATATAGATACGTATCTATTTAACATCAACTCTATGAAGGAGTTATATAAAAATAATTGAAACAGATAGTTTAAGTAACTTGTGCAAGCTCGCACTACTATCAACCCAGAATTTTCTGCTGTGGGTACCTAGTATTAATATAAATTAATTAGTATAAATTAATAACTTTAAAAATATCAAAAGAAAAGCAGTTCCCGAAAGATTAAGATATGAAATAACAATGCCTCCTTTTGCAATTATTTTCTGAACAAGAAGCAAATCGACCCAATGATAATATACGGGAGACATTTCTAATTTTCACACAAAAACTCACTGTTGTATGCCCAGAGGAAAATGCCCTCATGTATTGGGTGCTCAAAATATTTGTTGATGAAATTAGTCATTTTTAGGGGATATCCAAAGGAAGAACTTGCACTTGAGGACTTGCGTGTTTTGCTTGCCTTGTGAGGTTTGAGCTGATGTCTCACTTAGCTGTTCTCTGACACTGCATACCTCTATTTTTGCTATAGGGGTAATTTTATCAAACCTTAAAACCCCTATAAAAGCAAGGATTAGGATTTATCTGAAAACCAAATAAATATGCATGAAAAGATCTCTCAAATTCATATTTACTTTCCATATGCATTAAGTGTACAGCATTAACTTTAGTATTTCTAAGACAGTGCGTTACATGGTAAAGGTAAAACTACATTAAAGGATATGTTTTTGGTGGCGGCTCAGAATTCTGAACTTATTCAACCTTTTACAACTCTGAAGAATTTTGATGAGAATATATATTTATATTACTGCATTCAAAAGAATAATTTTATTAGGAATAGAAAGCCAGGGTATTTCAGTGTTACAAAAGAAATAGGGTACATGGGAATATTATTTATACACTATTTGAGTCTAAAATATTTTCAGGTTTTATATATATTATATATACATATATACACACATATATGTATATATATGTATATAATATATATATTTCACACTAAAATATCTACAAATTTTGCATACATAAAGTATCAATATCCATGGAGTTTTCCTAGTTGAATATACTATGCTGAATTGTATAATACTTCTTTAGCTGGATTGCATTCACTGAGTTTTACCAAAGATTATTAAATCAGCATGTGTGATTTTATTTTGAAAGATTTGTTTTAATCTCATAGGCTATGACATTGTCCTTTTATTACATGTGTGTGTGAGAGAGAGAGAGAGAAATTTAGGAATTTCTCTAGTATATTATCATTGGGTCTATTTGCTTTATTTTCTGGTTTAGAAGGTAAGTGCAAAAGTGACATATTTATCTCATAACTTCATCTGTTGGGGACTGATTCTCATTTTGGATTCTTAGAGATATTAGTTTAGTCACTAGGGGTATTTAGTGTGTTTTTACAAATATATATGTGTTGTGTGTGTGTGTATCCCTCAAGTCAGGATAGTGTGTGTGTGTTTACCTGTTTGAACTATTTGTTCCACTATAGAGTGTGCTTCTCTCTTCGAGATCTAGCTTGGTGATCTAAAGCTAGTCACTCCCTTAGATAACTGTAACTGTCATGATGTCGGTAAAGCTTATAATTCCTTCACATGAGGCATGACACACATTTCATTTAAATTAGTCCTAATTCTGTCACTTCAACGGTCTGTTTGTGTAAGCAGTGGTGAAGCTTGGCTAGTCATCCTTGTTTTCTACACTTACACTGAGCAGTTCTGAAACTACTGTCAGTAGACATGATTAGAGCATGCTGAAACAGGAACATCAAATAAGGGTATTTCAAAGCCCTCAAGAGCTAACTATACAAAATAGTAACAAATTACCAGAGTGTTGCTTATGTCACAAGCATATATGCAAATTAAAACACCCTTGGGCTACAAATGTGAATAATTTCATATAACTTAGACGAAATTTTAATATTTAATTTCATACATAAACAAAGCATTTGAGAGGGATTTTAAGGAGTGAAAACTGATTTCTTATATCTGAAAATATGACCCAATTAAACCCAGCTTTAAAATATATATTTGATGTAAAAACAGCTTTTTTCATAGCAACTCCTTATACAAAATGTATTTGTCTATAAAGAATTGTTCACCATCTATTCACCTTATCAATCAGTCTTTTTCATTTTTCTACATTTTTTTCGAATTCTTATTCATGTGCAAACATACTTTAGCATAGCATCATAAATTCATTTTCATGTTCTGTACATTTTTACTCAGTTTATTAATCACAACATTTTTCCATGTGGCTGCAAAGAATTCACAATTATAATTTTAATAATGGAATGCTATTCTATTACAAATTCTATCATTTTTACTTTATCATTTTTAATTCTATCATTTTTAATTTATACCAATTATTTTTGGATCTGTCTCCTAAGGCAAAAGGAATAAAAGCAAAAATAAATAGGACCTAATTAAATTTAAAAGCTTTTCACAGCAAAGGAAACTATCAACAAAATGAAAAGACAACCTATGGAATGGGAGAAAATATTTGCAAATTATATGACCAATAAGGGATTAATATCCAACATATATAAACAGTTCATATGACTCAATAACAAAAAAAAACCCAATTAAAAAGTGGGCAGAAGAACTGAGTAGATATTTTTCCAAAGAAGACATACACATGGCCAACAGGCATGTGAAGAGATGTTCAACATCACTAATTATCAAGGACATGCAAATCAAAACCATGTAAGATATTATCTCAGACTTGTCAGAATGGCTATTAATTAAAAAGTCTACAAAGAACAGTGTTGGCAATGATGTGAAGAAAAGGGAACTCTAGTACACTGTTGGTGGGAATATAAATTGGTGTAGCCACTATGGAAAACAGTATGGAGGTTTCTCAAAAAAACTGAAAATAGAATTACCATATGATTCAGCAATTCCACTCCTAGGTATGTGTCCTTAAAAATGAAAACCCTAATTTGAAAGCATACATACACCCCAATGTTCATAGCAGCATTATTTATAATAGCCAAAATATGGAAGCAACCCAACTGTCCATCAACAGATGAATGGATTAAGAAGATGTGGTATATATATATACAATGGAATATTATTCAGCCATAAAAAAGAATGAAATTCTGCAATTTGCAACATTGCGGATGGACCTGAAGAGTATTATGCTTAGTGAAATAAATCAGTAAGAGAAAGACAAATACTGTATGATATCACTTATATGTGGAATCTAAAAAATAAAGCTATTGAATGTATATAACAAAACAGAAATAGACTCCCAGATACAGAAAACAAACTAGTGGATACCAGGGGGAAGAGGGAAGGAGAGTGAGGCAAAATAGGGGTATAGGGCTAAAAGATACAAATCACTCTGTATAAAATAGATAAGCAACAAGGATGTATTATACAGCACAAGGAATTATAGCCATTATTATGTAATAACTTTAGATGGAGTATTATATATAATATTGAATCACTATTTTGTATACCTGAAACTAATATAATATTGTAAATCAATGATAATTCAATGAAAAAAATACTTAAGTTGTGTGAAATCATGTTAATTAGTTTATTTTACTGTAGATTCACAGGAAAAGTTGTTTTTAATTAGGACTCTCCAGTAAGGGAATGTTTTAAATTGAAACGCAGTTGTGTTAGGGAGCAACATTTGTGTGGCTTTACAAAAGACACAGCAAACCAATGTACAAGTGTATATAAATGAAGCAAAATTTCACAAAACCATAGTGTGTGAGATGCATGCTAATATTTTCTATCTTAGTGTATAATATTTTGTTCAAAAATACAGTAAAGTGATTCCTTGTTCACTAATGGGTCAGTGAGCATGCTGAGATTTATTTGTACATATTTCATATGTGTGCTAATAGCTGGTATTCTCTTGGCTAGACCTCTAGCCCAACTTGACTTTATCAGATATAGCTGAGATGTTACTTCAACTATTCCTAATCTACAAATTAACAGCTTTCCTATGTGTTTTCAAAGGCTACAAAAATTATAACACATTGTCTCAGAGTTGGCTGCTCTTTCTGACTACTGGGAATAAATTATCATTCATTACTGCCTTCCTAGTGGTCTCCGAGGTTGTTAAAATTTTCTCACCTTGTCCTTAGAGGGAATAGGAATTAAAGGCTTTACTTCCTTACAGAACTTGACCTCAACAGAAAGATAATGTAATTTTAAGCCCCGGAGGAAATGCTCTTACTTTCCAAATTCCCTTGCAAATCCTATCAATGATATTATTATCATGATTTTGTCTTCTACATGTTTCAAAGCATTTTATACACTTTTGTATATTTGCAGTGTGATGGATTAGAAAGGGACCAGGCCCTCTTTGTTTCTAGATCTTCAGGTGGACACAGTGAGGCCACACCCTTTCTAAAATCTTTGGAATATACAGTTTAGTAATGAGTATGTGGTGTCATGGGGACCACTGAAAAACCTGCCATATTTTTCTGGACCAACATCATTCCCATCTGCAAAAGTGTTCTCATAAAAGCAAAGTGGAAAAAAAATAATAAAGTCACTAATACTTCCTAAGTGTTTTGGGGGCCTAAGGGTCAAAGATTCACTGACATTCTAAATTTTTTTTTCCTGTTCTTCTGTGCTACTAAACATTTAGAGCTAGCATTGCTGACATGTCATCTTACACACACATTAATGAAGGATCAGATCCAAAACAGTGCAGTATGAAAAGATAAACTCATTTGTATAGGAGGATTAGAAGAGTATTAAATTGGAAAGGGAAATTCTAGCAGCCCAAATAGATTGGGATCCTGCAGAGAAGTGGCTGGTGATGACCTTAACTGGTAGCTGAAGGATTTTTAAATACAGTGTTGCTTAATATTCACTTTTATATTGTTTCTTGTGTTGCATGGTAATCAAGTCCTTTACCTGAAAGTGTTGAGTCAAATACCTTGCATGAATTGGTTTGGGGAAAAATGATGAATATTGGTTATTTTCCACAAAGAGTTGTCACAGAATAAAAGAAAGAAAATATTGTGGGAGGTAAAATGTTAGGGAGATCTAGAAACTCAGAGCAAAAGTGTCCATTTAAGGTAATATTGGAATAATATGCAGGAATTTTAGTGAGAATATGGGATAAGGGATTCAACCCAGTCTATTTCAGTTAAAATGCTCAGGAAAACACTATTTGATATCTGGATTAGTATATATGTATTTTACTAATGACTTACACTTCAGTCCCATATGGCTTGCCAAAATAGCAAATCCCAGATGAGAAAATGAATAGCATCGAAATCCCATAATCACTTTCTACTTCTGCCCTTGCCAGCACAAACATCTTGGGTCAATGGCATTCCTTTCTCCTTTCCTGCTCAGTGCCAGGATGGTTATGCTGATATTCTAACCCTTTCTTGGCCCTGGAGCTTTCCAGTAAGATTTGCTTCTCTAACCTAAAGCCATTGGAAATAGAGGTTGGAATTAGGGTGGCAGCCAAGGAAGGAAGTGATGCCAGAAATATCAAGGCTGAAAAGAATAATCTGAGAACATCCTTAAAATACTAGATTCCTTAGACATTATCTTGATTCCAAATAAGCCAGGACCTCCCCTGAAAATCACTGGTTAGATTTGCTGAGTACTGGGAGCCACAATGTACCACAAAATTCAGAGAATCTATTTCATAAATTACATGGTAATCACCATAGGGTGAAAAAAAGGTGGTGTTTACAACCTCCCTTCCCTAGATTTGTGACACAAAATTAGAGTTATCATCTTAGGGTAAAAATGCACATTCAGAAGTATTTGTTCAAGTCCAGATCTCTCTCAGATGTTCAAGCATGCATTTTTCATGGACAAACATCAGTTTGATTTTTTTTCCTGTAACTTTGATACATTATTATATTTTTTGTTATTTTTACTCTTCTTTTGTTGATTTGTTTTAATCACAAGCTTATCATCAGAATCAGGGCTATTTTAAATTCCAGGTGACTAGCCTGAAATGTGTGTGCCTTAGTTTTGTAGGATGCTCTGTGGTCTGTTATTCTCAAATGCACCAGCCTGTAGATATATAGCCTCATAGATATAGCCATCTTTTCTGTACATACCCAGGAAAATTGGCTCCATATACCTTTTTAATTTTATGATAACTGAAACTACTGTAAAGGAGCAAAGGTTTTAAAACAGCATTCAGTCTTGTATTTCTACTGCAGGTACAAGGTTCAATTGTATAGTTATTTTTCTGAAGCTATTTTTCCGTTGCCAATAACATCATTCCAATAGTGGGTTGCCAAAAGACATTTCTTTTTTATTATTTAATTTACTTACGGAGGAAAAAACAGGCTGGGTGTTACTTATCTTCCTTGATTATGCACATATTTACTCAAAGTGGAACCGCAAATTACAGTGGAACTCAAGAAAATAGCATGGGTTGCAAGTTCAACAATATTAATTTTGTTTATTGGCCCTCTGTAAAAGTAGTTTGCTTATTGGCACCTTTGTGAAATAGTGTCTACCTCAATGAGGAAAATTTATAAATCCATATGCCTAAAGGACCACTGAGTAAATTATCTTAAGTACTTTATTCTACAGATGTCATAATCTTTCATATATTCCCTTATTAGTTTATTAGAATAGACTTATGAGATAGATTAGTCTGGTATTTTTATTCCTACACTATAAGTAATAGGACTAACACACATACATTAAATTACTGGGCAAAGTTTGCCTAGCTAGTCACTGACAAAGATGATATTAGAATTTAATGATGTTTAGGTGAATAGTCAAATATGTAAATAAAAAATTGAGAATCATTCATATTCAAGGAATCAATTAAGTATAAGAATGGAACATTTTTCAGAGGAAGTGGAATGAAAGAAGAGCAAGGGTCATGGAACTATACACTGTGAAATTTGGGTCAAAAGAAGTAAACAACCAATATCAAAGAAAAACAGACTACCATGGTCATCCCAGCCTTTTTATACTCATTGTCTCCAAATATCATTCATTGCTCACCACGTGGCCAGAACTAATACATATCAGGAACAGAATCAACAAATTTGTATGATGTCTTCTCTTTAGTCTCTTGTTTTAAAACAATATCTTCACTTAATTTTTCCATGACATTTTCACAAGACAACCAGGCAGTTTTTCCTGTAGGATACTTTTTATTTGTCTGTCACGTTTGTCTATCATGTTCCTTTATTTTCTGTGTTTTCTATTGTTGGAAGATAGCTCTACAAGCTAGATTAGACTCAGATTAAGCTTTTTTGGGAAAGGTTGTTTCATAAATCATATACACACTTCATAATTCATCTCATTAATGGGCACATAATATTACATTGTCCCACTCTTAGTGATGTTAATTTTCATTACTTGCTTAAGAAGGTATTATGAGACATGTCCATTTTAAAGATAAGTTTTCCCATAGATATTAGCAAGTAGCCTGTGCTGTTTTATTTCGTCACCTTATAATTGTGCTACTTCAAAAGTTAATAGATGTGATATCCGTTAGTGACTCTCACTTGAATCATTTACTTGATCACTGGTTACAAAATGGTGATTTGTCTAATTCTATCATTCCTTCTATTATGTTAGTTGGCATTCTTCTGAGAAGTATTTTCTCTCATTAACTAGGGATAAAACAAAGTTCTTCCAAAAAAGACACAGTAAATGCTTCATTCTTTTCCATTAATTATCCATTCTTCTGTTAAATGGTTAGAAAAATAGTCACCTCCAGTGGTGGCAAATCTGATTTTTGTTTTCTTCCTCTACCTCCTCTTCTTCTTCCCCCATAATGTTTTTATATTATCACTATGAACTCATGGATTTGTATTTATCCAGTGCTTTACACTCATTTACAGTTATTATTTTGTTTAAGTTTTTCCAATCTATTCTTCATTGAATAAAATGTATCCTTTAGTTAACTTCTTTAGAGGACCTCCTGTATGTACGTTATTTTCTCATGTTACTGTTCATTTATAACTTTTTTCTATAACCAGTGGAGTTATGTCTAGGTATAAACTATTTTGGATCTGTTTGACCAGGAACATAGTGCACCATTTTAATATGCATGTCCAGAACATCTTTTTCATCATGAAAATTTTCTGGAATTTAGTTTTTAAGATTTTTTTATATTGGAGTATAGTTGATTTACAATGTTGTGTTAGTTTCAGGTGTACAGCAAACTGATTTAGTTATACATATACATACATCTAGTCTTTTTCAGATTCTTTCCCCATATAGGTTATTAAAGAATATTGAGTAGAGTTCCCTTCAGTGGGTCCTTGTTGATTATCTATTTTATATATAATAGTGTGTATATGTTAATCCCAAACTTCTAATTTATCCCTCTCCCCCACCTTTCCCCTTTGGTAACTATAAATTTGTTTTCTAAATCTGTGAGTCTGTTTCTCCTTTGTAAATAAGTTCATTTGTGTCATTTTTTAGATTCCACATATAAATGATATCATATGATATTTATCTTTCTCTGTGGAATTTAGTTTTAAGTCTGCTCCTTTTGGGGGTTGGGAAATGTTCTTTGTGCTTTTCACTGACTCCTTTTTATCACATTCTTTGTTTCATTTTCCTGGTGTTGGCTCTATTCTTTTTTGTACATCCAGTTGTACTATTCTTGACAACTCTGTAGTTTCGTCATAAATTCTGAGTTGATAATATCTTTTCCTTCAGTGTCCTCAACATTTGTTGAGCTTCTGTTTCTAATCTTCCTATTGTTTGTTTGTTTCTATTTTCAATATTTAAATGTTTGGTTTATAACCACAAATGCTTTCTATAGTTACCTTAATTCCTGTGGGAGAGTCCTGTGACAGTTTTCTTCTGTTTTATTATTTTGTTTTTGGGGGGGTTTTGTCTGCTTGAAGTTTAATTTTTATATCCTACTTTCATCTTAAGGTAACTTTGTATGTATTTGTTTTACCAGGTTATGGTTACATTTGATTTTTTTTCCTTGAATTCCAGGAGACACCCTGATATATTTATCATGTATAAATGATAAATACCCTTTTTAACCTTTTTCACTTATGCAAGCCTAAAGTGGCTTCTGACTGTCGGATCCATTGGAGATCTAATTCAAATACATTTCCTCATTTTGATCCTTGTGCTTTCTGGCCTTTCCCTTCTTTTTATGGAGAGAACTCCTATTCCACAACTTTTCTATTTGAACTTTGTGTGCCAGATGCAATATTTCTTTCCTGGTCCTGTGTTTTAATGATGTCATCCTCAAGACTTCAATATTGTGACTGCTAATGCCACTTTCAGGGGTTTCTGCTGTTTATTCCGCCTGAAATGATACTCAGCCACTTCTTTACTGCTCTAAAGCAGGTCTGTTGAAGTGGAGGGAGAAACCTTTTATACTACTAAACACATTTCTTTGAAATACTCTCTTTCATATTGAACTCAAGGAAGAGATCTTGTGCTCTCTAGATCTTAAATAAATTGACTGTTATACGAATACCACTCTTTCAATTTCCGCTTGCATTTTCCTCAGTGGGATTCTACTAACCTCTCAAGGCCACCCTCTTTTCTTTAGACCTGCTTCTCCTCTTGCCAAAATCCTTCTCCGGCCTCTCAGTTCATCTACTCTGGGTACACGAGGCATGTGCTTTACTTTGAAGTTTCCTCTGCATTTTCATATATCTGTGAAGTAGTGAACATAGGGGTAATTGTCCCCACAGGATAGTTGAAGGGACTGAAAGTTACAGATGTTAAATGGCTCATTCATTGAAATAGTTATTAGTGTGAGCCATAAAAAGTTCCTGAAATTCAACTGTTTTTACCTAACTAGTGGCAAATATATGGTGCATTCTAAGTATTCAATGTGTGTTAGGTGTTATTATCAAATGATCTTAGGTCATTGCTGAATAAGAGTATGCTAATGCTAACAAGTTTTACGAAGATTTCCATCTCTTAGATAAAGAAACAAGACAAAGTGTTATAAAATAGCATTAGTTTTTTTATATCATTATTAAACATACCTCATTCTTTTCATTTAAGACACTATCTTCTTTGGAAAAGTAGAATTTTCTATCTTTTACTCTTTACAATGGAATATGATCTGTGATAATATGAATATTCCTAGTGCTTTTAATATTTTAAGTGTATTTAAATGCATTTTGAGTTGTTATGAGTTTGTAAATTTGAAAGTCAGTGCTATTTCTTGGATTATTTATTAATGTAAATGAATCTCCCCCTCAAGAGAGAAAAAACATTAGTTATAAAACACATTGCTTACCATATACTATAGCTTACCCATGATTTTGCTCTGATTTCAGTAAATTTGAAATAGGAAAGTCCTGACCAAGAAACAATTTCTGATTGGCGTTACAATTTTAAATATTATCTACATTGAATATGGGGCATGTCTACCTATATCAGAAGCCAGGTCAGCAAAACTATTCTGTAGAAGAATAAATGGTAAATTGTTTTGGGGCGGGGAGTGGAATGGGCTTTATCATGATATTTTTAGAGCCAAAATTGCCATTGATTATATTTAAAAGAGTGGTTGTGGCTGTTTACTTACCAGCTAGGCAACCAGCTAGATTTGTTATACAGGTCATGATTTGTAGACCCCTGGAGAGAGAGGAAAGGTTCCATCTCTTTGGATGAGATCTGATAAAGATAATAACCTGTATGGACTGTGAAACTAAGGAGGGTAAAAGTATGGGAGTAGCTAGGAACTTAGTGACACTTTAGGTAGGGGAAGCACTAGAGAACAAGTATATGTAAGGGGCATCCATTGTCGATAGAGACTCTACACAATTGTGGTGATAGAATGGGGTGAAGCACATGCGTGGCATGAGGCTTTCAGAAATCAGAGTAAACTTGCCTATTTAAGAAATGTGCTTGAGTCTTCATTTAGTTAGAGTGTGTTACTTCACATAGTCAAGGTCATAAATGTGCTCCTGGAAGCGTCATCTCTATACAACTCTTGAAAATCCACAGGTTTAGTTTCAAGATGTAAGAATGATTTTATATTGTAACTGATGTATAACATTATAGATAAGAAAAATCATTTTATTTTGTAACTGACCTATAAAATTACATTTTACTTACAAGGTTACATGCTATATGAAAATGAGAAAATCAAATTGATTTTATAGATATGAGTACATAGTCTGTAAATGGTTCAAGATTTTTTTTCTCTTTCCCATTTAACATAGCTACATTTGGAAAGGAGGACTATGAAAGTGAATATGGGACTAACAGACCTTGTCTGTTGGCATTTTAAATCTATTTTTCTTTACTAGAGCAATGTGAAAATCAGTTTAAAAGTTTTAAAATTGTATATAAACAAAGCAATCACTATTTGTAGAAATAATTACAAAAACCATAATACTTTAAAAAAAAATCTGAGATAATAACGGTTTGAAAATATTGGTAAAATTTTGTTATAAGGGAAAAGGAAATCATAAGAGAAGAAAAAAAATCTCTTTTTTAAAAATTCTATAAATTATGGAGCAATAGGATTCTTTGATATGTTAATTATACCTCTATGTTTCAGCATTCAAGTTTCCCAGTAATTTGTTAAGTATTATTTTAATCAATTCAAACAGCTATAGTGCCAGTGTTTGATTTGGTTCTTGTTGCCGATAAGTTTCTGAAACTAATTAATGCTCAGAATTCTTTATTAAACAATAAAGAAAGGAATGAATAATATTAATGGTTTTTAAAATTTAAAATGATTCCAAATCAGAATCCACATGACTTTTCTGGAGCATCTTTCATGCATATCATTAAATTAGGTAGGTCCATGTGTTTATATATGTATAAAACATATGCAGAAAGCACATATATACTTTTAAGTGTATTATCCTCTAAATTAGTAATTAGTGATTAATTAGTCATTTCTAATGGTGGTTTTAAGGGTCTGTCCAATGTAATTGCCCCACGAAGTAGTAAAATCACCTATAAAGTGCTTAAATTTACTAAAGAAGTCATTATTTAAAGGTAGTGTATATTGAATCATTCTTCAAATTTAAGAATCACTTTTGTATTTAGGCATTTATCCTATAAACCAGAAGTTTAAATTTTGGGAGATAAGTTGATTTTCCTGATGGCTGGTCACGGCTGTGTTGCTAAAGTGACCCACTGATCACAGTTACGTAGCTCTTGGTAATTTTTTGTGTCACAAATGTAAAAATGTAATTCTAGAGTGTTGTTCTTTCCCTGTGTTCATTATCCCAAGGAGCCCCATGAAGGAGTGAGGAGACTCCAACTTTGGGATCATTGTTTAACTAGGGAAAAAATGCAAATGACTAAAGCATTAATGTAAGAGCAAGAGAAGTAAAACTTGAAAGGGAATACACAATGTCATCCAGAGAAAGAGAACTTAGACATGGACTATGGCATTGCTCATCATATTCCACTGATATCACAGTTTTTGGAGATGAATTCACTTTTCATAGTCCATGAGGTCTTTAGTCATTTAATTTATGTAATGAATTTCCCTTACTATGATTCTAAACTCACTAAGAACATTTTCGATAATAATATTGGCTTCCTATATAGTTGGTACTGAGAGAGAATTGGGTAATCAGAGGAGACTTGGGTAATGTATTTCTCAAGGTAAACTAATGCATTGGCATTTTGCTATTTATTCAGTATGTCTGACTAATTCATGAACTGAGGAAATTGAAGCACACATTATACTTACTTGAAAGGCAGAGGTCAGGCATTAAACCAGAGTCACTTTTTTCTGCCATTGCTTTATAATGAGTCTTTAGGTGACAATACTTGCTGACATTCTTAGTCTCATCCATATGAACCTAATGCAGCCACCGGATGAGGTAAAGTTGAATCTTAGAAAATGGATGAATAATGGTGCTTTTGGTATCTTACAGACCCTAATGGCTGCTTGGATGGCCATTTATAGAAAGTCTAGTGTTCAGAGTAGAAAAAATTCTTAGCAATAAAGTTCTGTTTGATAACATAGTACTCAAATTATAACTGTTGATATTTACCAGCAAGATTATACATTTATATTTTTGTCAAATAGCAGTCAATAGAATTTCTCAGGCAGAGGAAAAACTGAAGCACATTAGAAAAATCTCACAGGATTTTACAAGTGAGGAAGGCATTGCCCAGTTGTCTGACTTAGTCTAGTTCTTTTCTGTATTTTTTTCCCTCTTTTCTTTTCTCTTTTCATCTTATCTTTATGTTAAATGTCTAAGAACAAAGATAAGACAACCCCTTTCATTGTTTTAACTCAATGTTTTGTTGCTTGAATAGTTGTTCAGTCTTTTCTTCCTTTTGAAATGCTTTCATTGTTATTATCACGCTTCCCTGGTATTGGAGAAATATGGGAAAATATTTCTTTTCTATATACTTTTAAACAAAAATGCAGTAAAACTTCATGCTGCAATAAAACTGGAAAGAGAGGAATCCAAGGAAGGTTCTACTGATGCACAATATGTTAAAAGCATTGCGTCTCATGCAGCAAGGAGTCAGACTTTACAGTGATACAGACATGAAAAAAGTAACCTTTTCTGTTTTCCATGAATGAGCTTATCTATCTCTAATGCCCCAGATCTGATAAACAGTGTAAAAGTAAAGATAAACACAAATATAATAAATAAACTTACCCATTCAAGTTATCTCAGTCCTTTCTAGTTTAACATGATCTTTTTAAGGTAAACTCAGTTTCATTTAGATAAATGATTAGGCTTTCAATGTTTCTCTATTCAGTCCCTTCCACCATAACCACCCCTCTCCCTACATGCACACGTCCTAGTCCCACCTACGCCACATCAATGATATTTTTCCCTCACCTAATAGTGTATGGACCCAAGGGAAGCTCATATTACAACCTGAGCAGGGAAAACAGGGATTTTTGTTGACGTTTTGGCTGGCTTCTGCTGACCTCTGATTGAAATGTGGACTTGTGTTTAGTCAACAGCTTCTCTGTGTTCATGGATTAGCTACTGAAAAGGCATAGTGAGTATCAACTGTGTAGTCTCTGCTTATACAACTCCTGGCTTTTCATCCCATAAAGCTGGACTGTTCCTCTGCCTGGCCTTCAGCTGGTTTGGCTGATCCTATGCTTCTCAACCAAGTCATGTCCATTGATTTTAACTTATACTTACTATGGGCTTGCTATCAGTTTGCCTCTTAATACAGGAAGTCTGGTGACTAATAATTCACAGAAACCTTTTGCATCCCACAGTGAACATAGGAGCAAGGGAATAGACTTGACATTCTATCAGGCTGCTTCTCAGCCTAAACAAATGATACCACATTTATACTCTGCCACAATCACCTCACGTGGTCATAGAACATTCTAGAAGATTAGAGATTTAAATTTTTTTGTTGTTGTCAACCACCTCTTTCACTTGTGTGGCTCTCTTTAGACCTTGGCCTAGTTGGGTAGGTCATAGATTCTTCTCAGAAACATAGGCATAATTTTCACTCTGGTTTTATCCCTTCTGAATACTTCCTTTTGGCTAAACTACCCACTGTCCAGAAAGGTTTTGCTTGTTGCTGTGGAATAGAAACTCCCTTTACACCATACCCTTTACCCCCTCTATGCCAGGGCTTATAGTAAAGTGCTTTACTCAGACTTCTATGCTTCCCTCTTTTCTAGGCAAGGGAAACTCTTTGGAATTTAGAGAAATTATTTGATTCTCAGAGAAGCCTGGCTCTCTAGATTGTGCTCTTGCTTAAGATTCAAAACATCTGATTTGAATCTCAACCTGAGTAATGATGCTTTTATTCTAAATTGTAGTTATTTCCATAAAATGATGACTGTCAGTGATACAAAGAATGTTGAGTCACAGAAAAGCAAGATTTACAGGATAATAAAAATATATTGGCTTTATAGTTCAAATGCATGACACCTACTACAATATTCTTTCACCTACTCTATAGTCACATGCTGGCAGTTTTCCCAGTAGCATTTGATATCTAATTATCTGATTTGTCATTGGATGAAAAGCATATATTTTCAAGTTGTGCCATACCAGAGGCAAATCATTAAACATCTTTGAGCTACGATTTTGTTATAGATTAAATGAATATAAAGATAGTACATACCTCCTATGATTTTTATAAGGATTAAATGAAATAATTTATGGAAAAAAACAGCATATTTCATGCCACATATTTCTCAGTTAAAAAGTTACCAGTTTTACTGGTTAGAGGTGATAATGATGAGATGGAGATTACATAAGACAAACCCTGAATCATTATGAATTATATTTGTTGAGATGGTGGAATTTAATTAAGAGACAATTTAAATTTATTTTTTTCACAAGAGTCGCAGTCAACAAAGTGGTTTAATCGCATCATGGAGAAAAATCTGTGAATGCACTAATTTGTGCAAGACTGAAAATGGCAAAATGTAGAGTCATAGCCAAATAATTCTAATTTAATGTAGGGATAGAAAAATGTTTCAAATAATGATTCATCTGACAATGTTCACTAAAGCAAGCTTAAAACCCATAAGTTAAAGTACATTAGGAACTCTAGACATTTGAAAAAATATTGACACACTCTTGTAAAAATTTTATTTATGATATTTATAATATCTACCTGCAGAATTATTATGCTACAAATAACTTATAGTACTATCAAATCTATAGGTGAAATTTAGAATCCAGGACAAATTTCCTTCATTTTTAACACGATGGAACAGCAAGTTCAACATAACACAATTTCTAGAGTATCTGAAGTAGGCAGAATAATGGCCTCCAAAATATGTCCCATAGCCTAATCCCTGGAATCCGTGAATATGTCAGTTTATAAAAGAAACAGGAATTAATCTTGGAGACAGAACTAAGGTTGCAGGTCAGCTGACCCTAAAATAAGGAGATTATCCTAGATTAACTAAGTGGGCCCAAGGTAATCACAAGGGATTTAAAGTTGGAAGAGAGTAAAAGAAGAAAATGTTAGAGTGATATGATATGAGAAGGATTTCACCTGATGTTGCTGATATTGAAAATGTATTCTGTCAGCCAAGGAATACAGGAAATTTGCAAAAGTGAGGAATGGCAATTAAATAGATTTTTCTCTTGAGCTTCCAGAGAGGAACACAGCCTTCCCTGATGACAACTTGAGCCCTGTAAGACCACTGTTTGACTTCTAACCAACAGAATTATAAGATAAATGTGTACCATTTTAAACCACTAAATTTGTGATTTTTTTTTATAGCAGTAATAGGGAAATAACACAGTATCTGAATCATGGAACATGGTGAGCAATATTCTCACTCAGGAACTTTGTTTTACTCTCTTAGTGACTCAAAGAATCAATTTAACTCATTCTGACAAATAAGGCACCACATCATGCATTGTCGTACATTATCTTTGACACTCTTTAATATGCTTCACAAAGTAAAGTTTCCAGTTGGGTGTTTGCTGATGACAATAGTGACAGCAATATTTTTTGCTTGACTCACATTTTATTCAGTGGTTCTCTGACATGTTATTAAACTGAATTGATGATAAATTGCAATAATGATTAGAAATTCTCTTTGAGGGCTCAGCCACTCTTTAAGAAACCAGGAAATTGTTCCTATGCTATACATTTAACTTTGATCCTGTGTTACACATTAACTCAAAAAACACACATTGAGGTGTTATTGTGTGCAAAGTACTATGGTAAGTCATTCCAGGTGTAAAAAATACAATTAAGGCATAGTAGCCACCCTTAAAATGCTTATAGTATCCAAAAATCTGTGTAACAACAAGGAGGTTTAAAACGTGTTATGAAAAATCTTTGAGAAATGACTTCTGGAATAATGATGTGAGGAGCTTGATGGACCTGGTCCCCAGCAAAGCAACCCTAACTCATGAAAATTATTAAAATCAAAAGCAGTCATTTTAAGCCTCAGGAAATTTTTCAAAGGGCATTAAACACAAAGAAAAATAATTTAAGAAAATCTACTAACTATTGATAAGAACAGCAAAAGTCTGTGACATTTGAGCCACAATGTGCACACAACCCTGACCCCAGTGGGACAGAGTTCTGCTTTGGATGGATGCAGAAATCAGAGTTCTTCCTCTCCAGTCTAGGGTATGGGATTCCTTAGGAGAGTCACATTGTCAGCATTTCCATCCAGTTCTGCTCCATGTTGCAGAAGCTGTATTCCAGCCAAGAGTAATGAGAGGACTGGGATTTCCTTCCTTCACCAAGCCTGCATTTTTGGGTGTAAGCTCTATCCTAGGTGTGACAAAATGAAGATACTGGCCTCTGATTGTCCTCACCCCTGGTGCTGGAATGGTAGAAGTCTCAAGCTGTGTTGCAGTCTGGAAAGACCAGAGGATAACACCACTACTCAGCACACCACACATAAAGCAGAAGAGGAAAAATGTCCATGTCTGTGGTTTCTGAGCAGTGACATAGAGGCTGGTTAAAACAAAGAGCTCTGTATATCATCTCAAGGGAACTGAATTTATTTGGCACAAAATGTATGGAAGTTCAAGCCTAAGAGCACTGTCAAAACAATGGAGATTGTGGCGGTAAGCAGTTAAAAGGGGGCTAGTAGCTCCATGAGAGCAAAAAGTTAAACCATAGACCAGCTAAAAGTTTATTAGAGAGATAAAGGAAAAGGAAAAGCTAACAAAAGCCTTCCTAGTGTCAGAAATAATCATCAGCTTGCCTTGGCTGCCCAAAAGTGGCCTGAATCTAATTGGGTCAAACCATGATGCAATATCAACTCTTAGAGTATTGTCTTAAAAAACAGAGTAATCAGATAAGAATTAGTTGCAAGATAGCTATTGGATGTGATGCCTACAGTGGAAGACAGGTTAATGGAGAAATCAGGGAAAGAGACAACCAAAGAGAGCCTGACTAAAACATTGCAGCCCAGAGTGACTATGTGCATTCCCAGGACTGCATCATTTGAGGATCAATATCAAACAGTATATACTATGGAGGAAATAATCTTCACTAAAATAGTAAATCCAAATCAGTAAAGAAATACATATGCAAACAACAAAAATAAAGCCTAGTAAGCAGCAGGGAATCAGTGTCCAGGTTTGTTATAATATATTATTTAAATTCTTCAGTTTTTAACAAAAAACTTACAAGATACGCAAAGAAACAATACAATATGACCAAAGAAAGGTTAAAAGAAAAAATCAAGCCCCAGATGTTGGATTTAGCAGATAAAATCTTCAAAGTATCTGTTATAAATATGTTCAAAGGACTAAAAAAACCCATATTTCACAAACTAAGTATAGCAGTTTGACAATATCTCATCAAAGAGCATGCCACTAAGGAGATAAAAATTATTTTTAAAAGAACCGAACAGAAATTCTGGAATTGAAAAATAAAAAATTGAAATGAAACATTCACTAGAAAATCTCAACAGTAGATTTGAGCTGCTAACAGAATCAGGGAACCTGAACATAGATTGGTAGAGACTGTGCAATGTGAGGAACAGAGAGAAAAAAAAAAAAAAGAACTAAGGAAATTAACAGAACTTCACAGAAATGGGGTTAAGGAAAACAACATAAATGTATGGAAGTGCCTATAGGAGAGGAGAGACAGAAAAAGAGCAGGGAGTGAAAAAAAAGAAATAATGACTGAAAACTAATCAGATGTAATGAAAACATTAATCTATATATCCAAAAGGCCTAAAAACTGCAAGTGAATAAACACAAAAAGATCCATACTCAGTTGCATCATAGTAAAAATGTTTGAAGTCAAAGTTAGAGAAAATATTGAGAACATCAAGATAAAATAACTTGGTATATGCAAAGGAACCAGATTAAATTAATGGTTGACTGATCATCAAACACAGTGGAGGTCAGAAAATAATGGGATACCATATTCAAGGTGCTGTAAGAAAAGAAAAAGTCAACCAAGTAGCTTATATCCAACAAAACTACTTTCTAAAATTCAGGAAAAATAAGGATAGTTTGAGACAAACAAAAAAGTGAGATAATTCCTCACTAGCAGATCTGCCTCACAAGAAATATTAAAGGACGTTTATCAAAGGAAATTCATCAGGTTGACAGAAAAAGACCTCAGATCGTAATTCAGATACACACACACACACACACAAAATGCCAGTAAAGTAATCATATAGGTAATTATAGAAGACTTTGGTTGCTTATTTCATCTTCCTTCCCTTAACTGATTTAAAAAGCAATCATATGTCAAACATGTATATAAAGGTATTTTGGGTCTATAAATTATAGAAATATAATATATTTGGTAATAAGAGCACAAAGGAGGTAGGTGGAGTGGAGTAAAGCTGTACCAGATGATGATTCAAATCCATAGGAATAAATAACCAAAATGTTAAATAAGACAGTTAACAAAACATACTCTATAAATATTTTCTTGCTCTAGTTTCTTCACTCAGCTTCTTGAAAAGTAATACATTTCTATAAAGTGATGATTATAATTAACAATTTTTAACTTTAAACATTATAATGCAATAAATATAACAATGTGTTAAAGGGTACTAACACATGTATATGTAATATATGACAATAATTGCACAAAAAAGGAGTGGAGAAAATAGGGCTATATGGAGTAGTGTTGCTATATTTCGCTGGAGATAAGTTAATATAAAGCTGAAGCAGTTTCTAATAAAATAAGATGTATATTATCAGTACTAGATTGATCACTAAGAAAAATTTTAAAATATAGTGTACATATCATTAAAACATTGAAATATGGTTCAACCAGTGGATCAAAAGAGAAATCAAAAGGGAAACAAAAAGTCTGTTGTGACAAACAAAAATGAAAACACAACATACTAAAATTTATGTGAAGCAGCAAAAACAGTTCTAAGAGGAAAGTTTATATTTGCAAACCACTTATCTGGAAAGGGGTTAATACAATTCAATAGCAAAACAAAAATGAAAGAATGCAAAATCCAACAAACCCAAATACTCAAATTAAGAATGGGCAGAGTACCTGAATAGACATTTTTGTAATGACAACGTACAAATGGCCAACAGGTGTGTGAAAATGTTCTCAGCATCACTAATCATCAGAAGAATGCAAATCAGAAACCATAATGAGTTATCACTTCACACCTGTTAGAATGACTATTATCAGAAAGATAAGAGATGTCAAGTGTTGACCAGGATGTGGAGTAAAGGAAACACTTGTGCACTGTTGGTATGAATATAAATTTGTACATGGGCTTCCCTGGTGGCGCAGTGGTTGAGAGTCCGCCCGCCGATGCAGGGGACACGGGTTCGTGACCCAGTCTGGGAAGATCCCACATGCCGCGGAGCGGCTGGGCCCGTGAGCCATGGCCGCTGAGCCTGCGCGTCCGGAGCCTGTGCTGCGTAACGGGAGAGGCCCTCGTACGGCAAAAAAAAAAAAAAAAAAAAAAATGCAAAGGAAACATAGACATTTCTCCGAAGGAAAATAAATAAAATGTTTAAGAAAAAATAAAAATTACCAAGAAACTCATAATAATATTCTCATAATTAGCCATTAGGAAAGGCAAATAAAAACCACAATAAGATACAGCTTCATACACACTAGGAATGCTATAATCAAAAAGACAGATTGAAAGCAATATTGGTGAGGATGTGAAGAAATTAGAGCCCCCATACATTGCTAGTAGGAATGTAAAATGAAGCAGACATTCTAGAAAACATTTTGGCTGTTACTCAAAATTTTAAACTAAGAGTTACCATATGATTTAGCAATTCCATTCAGGTATATATTTAAGAGAAAGGAAACCATATGACTATACAAAAACTTGTATACATTATTATTATTCATAATAACCCCAAATGGAAATGAGCCGAATGTCTATCAAATAATAAATAGACAGATGTAATGTGATGTATCCACACAAGGAATATAATATAGCAATAAAATGGATGACTATGCATGCTACAACATGAATACATCTTTAAAACATTATGCTAAGTGAAAGAAGCCAGTCATAAAAGACCCCATATTGTATGAGTCCACTTATATGCCATGTCCTGAATAGGCAAGTCCGTAGAAGCATAAAGTAGATTTGAGGTTGCCTGAAACTGAAGGAGGTGAGGGGGGATAAGGAATGACTGCTAATGGGTATGAAATTTCTTTGGGGGATGAAAAAAATGTTATAAAATTGATCGTGATGATGGGTGCAGACCTCGTGAATATACTAAAAAACACTGAATTTTTATATCTATAAATCTGTTAAAGATGATCTGAGAACATAAAAGGAGTAGTTTTATCTTTTGGGGGGTATGGGATTTAAGAATACTTTAACTTAATAATTTTAATTCTAGTTACATTAAATAATATGAGCCAAAATGTAGAGGTGATAATGAGCAGGAATTATGTGATAAGTAGTGTATAGTCCTGTTGAGAGGAGGTAAGAGACATGAAGGAAAATAGTGAAATATAAGTTCAAGAAGTTAATATGTGAGTAAAATTTGGATAAAGCTGCCAAGGTGAAAGAGTTAATGTTGTAATGTGTGCATAATTTGGAGCAAGCAAAGTTTTCTGAGGAGAGAAAAATGTTGGTAGCAGACGTGAACACTGTAGTGACTTTTAGAATCCGATTCAGTTTTAATAACGCTAATGCATTTGAAGGTTGTATTTTAAGCAACCAAACCCTTATAAAATCCATCACCCAAAGTGGTCTTAATGTCTGGAAACATAGGCAGATGTAGCTAATGAATGGCTTACAATAAAAGATTCGGTTGATGTATTGCCCCTTGGCACCAACACATAGTTTAGTGTACTCGCAAAAGTTACGTTGAACGTAGTGCATTAATGCAGGATTTTCATCTATCTCTGTGTAAACATCTGTCGTACATTAACTAAGATGAATTTGTCTTTGATTTTTACTGAATTCACTGTACATTTAACATATCCCAGAAGGAATGAGGAGAGTTCAAAAAGTTTTTCTACATTTCTAGACTTTGTAGCCACCCGTTCGATAACATATCACTATTAATATAATCTCTTCATATATCCACAGCACTATTTTATGATTCTCTCATGCCCTATATTTTTAAAATTATTTTAAAATTTGAGTTAAGTTTAAGTTCATATGAAGACAAAATCTGTGTCCTTAGTAACAGACATACAAGGAAACCATAAAGAACAGATAATGGAACAGAAAATAACCTCACAAACTTTTAAATACTATAAATATCAAATTGCAAGTTTATTTACTAGTGACAAATTGACTACCTAAAAATCACTTACCGTTCTTTGCTGTAAAATCATATTTTGGTTGTCTTTGACTGTCTTGTAATTCTTTGCGTTCAGGGTACATTGGAGTAAGAATGCAAATAAATGGACCTTATAATTTATATTCACAATGAGTAATATCAACCTAACCTTGATACTTCCTGAACACAAGAACAAGTGCTAAAGTAATTGTCTATGGATAAGGATTTAATTTTACTTTACATAGCTTTCAGAGTTATTAACAGAGTCAATTTAGAAGTAACAGTGCTACAATATAATAATAGTTGTTCACTGGTGAATCCATAATTAAAATATCCAATTAATATTGCTCACCTACGGTACATGAGTTTAAAAGAGGCTAGCTTTGTAAAGGATTTTATCAGGATTTCCTTAGCAGGAAAAGGGTACTAATTAAGGGAAGCAAGTAGGTTTATTAAATCTGAAACTGGCAATTGGCTTGATGCTGTTGAATTCCTATATCAGGAAAATTTTCAGGGATAGAACAGTGTGATATCTTCTTTTCTCTTTTCTTTTCATGTGTCAGGTTGTGGGAGATGAACTTGAATCTTTCTAATCTACCCCTCAAAAATAATCAAGTTTTCCTATTTCATACCTGCTATTCTTAGCAATTGGTGGGAAAAAGAAAAGAAGAGATGTCAGGACCAGAAAGCAACATAAAACATTTGATATAAACATTGCTACTATCACCAAATTCATTAAAAACTTCAATTCATAACCACTTGGAATTACCCCGTTTTTTGTGAGCTTTTTATATGCAGTTAAAGTTGAGTGTGAAGGCAGAGTGATCTTTAAGGTGGTGCTGCATTTCCTGTCCCAAGACTTGGACTGCAAATCCTAATTTGCTCTAAACTGAAAGATACTGGACAATGTCTTAAGCCTCTTTGAACTAGGGAAAACAAATGAGACAAGATACATTAACTGTTTTCTGAAATTACAAAGCACAATACAAGTTTATGTGTTACTATGATACTTGCAAAAAATGTAAATGCTGTATAATCACACAAAATGGGAATTTCCTAACAGTTGCATCTTTATTTCTCTCTCAATGTCAGTGCTTCTCAAAATCTGGGAATCGATAACAGTGATTCTCACCCACTTAGAGACTGTGGTATACATAGAAATGATACTGTTTGTAAGGCATGTTGAAGTAAGTGAGCAAGGTTGCTTATACCCAAGTTGACTATCTGCTCTGGGAAATTGAGGGGATTAATAATTCAGCACAGCTAGAATCCATTTGTGACCCACTAGTGTGAGGCAGAAAACTCTCCCTGTGTATAAAAATATCCTGGGTATCCTAATTTTACATATTTATTGTACGGACCAGAAACTTGCACTTCTAGTGTTATTCCATGGCATTTGAAACAATATTTCAAGGGACATATAAGCTGACCTAATTGTTCCTACTTAATTAAAGAACAAAGACTGGAGTTCTTTTTGGAACCAAGTTAAGAAAGTAGTTCCAGACAAATCATGGTTGAGAACAGGCATTTGTCAATATCAAGTTAGAATAGTATGCAAAAAGGAATAGCAACTTTAAGGTCAGAAGACCTGGTTTACTTCCCAGTTGCGAAAATTACTATGACCATAGGAAAATCATTTAACCTGTTTTTGCCTTAGTTTCCTTGACCATCACAATGGGGATAATTTAAATACTTCGAAGGGTCTTGGTGAAGATCAAGAGAGAGAATATTTGTGCAAACACGTAAGCCACTCAATTTTTTACAGCTGTCAGAAGTTGTATTACTCTCCTTATTATTGCATTTACTTTGTAATGTAGAGATTAATTTCTTATTTGAGTTTTGGTGATGATTTTAAAAGTAACTGCAAAGTCACACAATGATTCACTTGAAATAAATGACTTGTTTCTGCTCAACAGAATGTCTTCCATAAAACATTTGCAAAATGGCAAGCAGAAATCTATCAGGAAGATTGAAGTCATAGGATAATATAGCTTATCACTGTAACTTTTCATAACACTTCTTACATACTCATAAGTGTGATTTTGAAATAATTTATGTATATAAAATAAACATTAAATTGTAATTTGATAAAGCAGACCTGTAGTTTGAAAATAAAATACTACAGGAAAATGGAATGCCATTCCAAAGGAAGTTAAGTAAATATATCATCTATATATCTTGCCAATAGTGTTGCTGATTCATAACTCTGACAGCAGCACATTACAAGTTATTCCTAAGGGAAAAAATTGCCAAAACCTTTTATTGCTCAATTAAAGAATCTATATACAATTGATTACATCTGTCTTATTAAATGTCTTTTTAGAAGATTTGTTCATTCAATCATACAACAAATATTAATTGAAACCCTATTCTTTATCAGGCGTATGGAGGATAACGAGGAACTCAGGCTAGGACCTCAGAAATCCTGCTGTATTGATGGAAGATTAATATAAGAACAATAATCTGTAAATATAATATAAAATATGATAATTGCAAGATAAATTTCTATGAGAATGATAAATAATATACTATATACAGAGTCATGAAGAGGACATTTTAAACCAAGTGAGGGGGATCAGGGTAGGCTTGTCAAAGAGGTCGAACTTGTGTTGAATTCAGAACTTCCAATAAAAGGAAAACCAAGAATGGACGAATGGTAGAGCAAGTCAGAAACAGGAAAGGAATGCATGGGGCAGGCCAAATATTGGAAAGTAGAAGTGTTTGAAACTGTGGTGAACGGAAGAGTGGTTTCCTCACGCAGCTCCAGGTGATTGTTGCCATGTAAGTTTTCAAAACCAGTAACATTATATATTCTTTGATTTTCCAGAAGAGCCAGATAGATATTCAGAGTTTTGTGTAAAATTTCCATATAAAATATGGCAACTAATCTAATTATTTTATTAATCATTTAAAAAAGGCCACACGAGACATACCTGCTGACCAAATTTGGCCTGTGGGTCACACTTTTCTATCTCCTGTAGTCATAAATCATGATGAATCAAAGAATGTATATAATAGTTGGGGATATAAAACCAATCAGAAATTCTAAATTGATTATATAACTTTTAAAAACTCATGTCTACACTAAAATCTCTCTCCAACTTCAGGAAATCAAAAGTGTATTTAAGAAAAAAATACATGAGGTTATATGTTTGGGGTATAAAACTAAGAAAGAAACATAAAAGTTAACTAAAAGGAGGACATGAATTTGAAAACGCCAGAACTCAAAACGGCAAATAAAATTGAGACGGGTTAGATACAAATATTGAACTTCTCTAAGTTATGGATAGGAGTTCTTTAAAACTTAGAAATATAGAAAGGGTCATCCATTGCAACATTAATCTCAACACAAGGTTTAAATTACCGTAAACATATTAAATGAGGGGCATAGCAGAAAAGGAAACATCACAGATCCACTCATGAGAATAATGAGACTTCAGTGGCAGACAGCATGCTTTTAAGGCACTTATATTGGTATTATTGATGATATGATAGTCATCATTAAATAGACTGTGAGCTACTTAATCAAAAAGTAATTTACCATTGAATTGGCAAAGTTCAGATAAAGCCCCATATCTGCTTGTCAGTTTTCAACCACCTCGTGTTTGGAGGACAGTTCTATATGTTCCATTCTGGTAAAACTGTGCTTACTAATAGATACACTGGGTTTACTCTGAGACTCTTACTTACCAAACTTGTTTCCAAAGTAGAAATTCACTATTGTCAACTCACATTTGTTAGTGAAAACTTGTCTGATGGACTTTGCAGGGTATGCACTTGGTTTCCTTGTTGAAATAGATAAAATTTCAGGGGTGTAATTCTTTGAGAAGACCAATACTGATTCTAATTTGCATAAAGCTCTTTTTAGTAATGCCAAAGTCACACATCCTTATTTTGTTAATATGGATTCTCCCATCGTCTAATACATATGTACACTGAGGGAATTTTTACTTTATTTTCCATTGTCATGTTAGTCTGAAAGAATGGGTGACTTTTAAAAATTGGGGAGAGGGTAGAAAAGATGAGAAAAAGACAAATACTTAGATTATTTAAATAAAAAAATGAGAGGAGTATCGATGTTTGCCAATTGTGGATTAGGTAGGGGAATATATACATTTACTCCTTCATACACTTTTAAAGAATTAAGGCTAGTTTTTCCCTTAAGAAAGACAAGGGTGAAAATAGTGCTGGAGATAAGAAGAATCAGAATGAACTGTAAAATATTTCAGGAATTCTATTTTCTTCTTGAAGTTTGTAGAGTTTATGAGCATTCCAATGGTATCTCCAATTGTACAAGATTGATAACCCTGCCTGTTTTTCTGGAGGAAAACATTAGTTCACATTTCACAAAAAAGTAATGTTTTAACTTGAAATTATTGGCTTACATGTACTTGAGGGGACTCATCAGAGAGAAATGTAGACATGTCTGCAGTCTAAAGTTATGTCCAGGCTATTCAGCCAGCATGTATTGGGTGCTTTCTAAGTATCAACAGTATAGACACAGAAAGACACAGAAAACAAAATAGAGAATTGTACTGTAATGTGGTAAAAGTAAAGGTGAACATACACATGAGGTACTCTATAAAACTTGGGGAGTTTTTTTATTTAACCATATTTTGTGGTTCATAGAAAGTGCTTTAAAGACAGTATGGTTTGCAGTTGTTCTTAAAGAAGAACCGAAAATAAATCAGACACAGAAGGTGAGTGAAATTATTCCAGGTTACCAGAATTTACTCCAAAATGGAGCAAACATTTTCCATAAAAGAATGTTCAGGGAATATGGATTTATAGAAGAGAACAAAATGTTCACACTGAAATATATTTGAAAAGGTGACTGTTAAGGAGAAGAATTATATACATTCTATGTACTCATAAAATGCAAGTATATTTATTTTGTCTTTTATAAAGAGGGGAGAATATTAGAATATAAGAGAACAATGTATCTGCATATCATTAGAAACAAAGGCTTAATATGGATCATGCCAGAGTTAGTTCAATGACCATGTTAAAAACAGAGATTAACACTCTCCACCAAAAAACCAGGATACTGAAGTTCAGATATATCATTTGTTAAATGAAAGTGTTGATCTTGACTCTAAATTATTTGATAAATTTAACATTCTATAAATCTTTTTTTATTGAAGTATAGTTGATTTACTCTATGATCCTTTATAGCAGTCTCCTGACCCCACCCCAAGCAGAATAGCTCTCCACTGTAAGGTATCCTTAAAGGGAACTTAAAAAACCCTGAAATTTAGACTATGCTAATATTTTCTGTAACTTCTCCTGGCTCCTCTTACCTGACATCCCCTGAAGGGATATGACAGATCTGATTTTCTGTTTAATTTCAGATAATGTCATTTCACTGTTTTCCACTCATGATGGGTCAAGGTCTTGAAGACTTGAAGCAGAATCAGTAGAAATATGGTGGTACTTCCTCAAAATAAAGGCCTGAAAAGCTATAAAAGTTAGAAAATAAATATGAATTTTGAATAGCCATTTTTGGATCTTATGGTCTTTAGTGTAAATAATGAACAAACCAGAATCTTAAAAATGTCGAACTTCCCTGGCAGTCCAGTGCTTAAGACTCCACTTCCAATGTAGGAGATGAGGGTTCAATCCCTGGTCAGTGAATTAAGATCCCACATGCTGTGTGGCGCAGGCAGCCAAAAAAAATTTTTTTTAAAGTCTTTGAATAAAAGTGTAGAAGAAGATAAATTTTTTGAGTAAAACAAGGGAGAATATCACCATCATGGGTGAGAAAGTTTTAAGTATAAGTTTTCCCCCGCAAAAGCCATAGATATATAATAACCTCACGGAAATGTGTACTGAGGTAATTAGTATTGATATCAGCCTCCAATACATAAGAGTGAAAATTTATCACTTTATTTTTAAAACCATTTGAATACGCCTCAGCTCACCATTCTGTCAAAGAAACAAAGACTCAATCACATTCAAAGAGAATATACCCCATTTTCATGATATTCTACAGGAACCTTGAATTTACATCATTCAAGAATTTGGGAAACCACCTCTCATGTTTAGCTCTTCATCATATCAGGTTCTGATGTTCCTCGTTCTTTACAGGCAAGCTTGGACACACTGAGTATTCAAGTCATCAAGTACAGTATAGTTCTAGCCTTCTCGGAAGCTATCTTACTTGAGCTACATTCTTTATTTGTGCTTGACCCAATAGTGCAAAGTACAGAGACAGCAATCATGGCACACTAATCAAGTGAGTTCGATTTCAGGTTATGACGTGATGAATTTGTATGTGGTTTGTTTTACTATTTATTACGTTGTTGGTATGAAGAAGGAGTCCCTTAATGAAGTCATCTAGGAATGAAAGATGTCCTTGCCATTCTGTTCTTAGTAGAAATGTTTGCCTATTTGTTCAGAATTCCATTATGTTCTTTGCACAATTAACTCTCACAGTTTCAGGAAGGTAGATTCTTCTTTGTATCTTGTCTTCATAACAAGGAAATTACTTGCTACATCATCTAAATTGATATATTGTATGTCTAATAAATTAAGAAAGTATTTCCTCCCATGCATATATAACTTCTTGACTATACCTTACACATCTCCCGGTCAAGTGCATGTTATATACTTATTGTCAACCAAACACATTAACCTTGTCCAGTAGAATAGGCTTTCTTTCTGATCAGTTCTGTTCACCACTCTTCTATTGGCAGCATGAATCTTTGAAATATCTTATGTCCTGATTGAAAAGAAGCCCACTCTATACTTAATCTCTTTCTGCTTTTCTGGTTATCACTTCCTGTCACACACATTCATCCTATGAAGACTCACCTATGTGGTAACAAGCAGGATGCAAGCCATCTACCAGTCCTATCACTTGAGAAAAATCTCAAGAATCACTCCCTATCCAGTTTTAGCAAATAGCATAAATCAGGGGGTACTGACATTCTCAATTCAACTCAGATGACCAATTTTCGTCTTCTTTTCACTTGGCAAAAACAAGTTTGAACCCTGTCCATGAACTTAAAACAAATTAATTACATATTTGGAGGAGAAATGGCACATATATGACTCATAAGGTAATCTGAGATTTTTAAGATATATAATGATGACTTCTGCTCCTCAGAATGGAGGAAGAGAGGTAAAATGTATGACTTATTCTTCCTTTATAGATTACTGCCATGGCTTCCAAAAATAGACTTTTTAAAAAAATAAATCACCCTATGAAACTTGTTATTCACTTAAGGCAAACAATAGATTTGGTAGATATAGCTGTTTATATAGATATCAGTTGAGGAATGATATTACACTCTATCCTTATTTGAACTAGAACTCCACTTTTGCTATAGTCACCTGTATACCAGAAAATGTATGAAAAAAGAGGAAGTTTATAGAGGCAAAATTGTTTAGTAATTCTGTAAGTGCACTTTTGGGGAAAGAATAAATGTTTTTAGCTAAATGCGAATGAATGAAAAATTGGTAGTCTCAAGGTATTTAATGTATACAGATTCTAGCACCTTGAAAAATGATTTAGAGTGATTCAGGATGGGATAGAAATACTGATAATGCAGGTAATTTTGGCTGAAAGAAGAAAATTTCCTGCTGGGTTTTGAGACTTGTCCTTGAAATATATTTCCAAAATGTATTCCAATTACACATTTTCTGTATAAAATTTTCTATCAGTGTGAACACTTTATGTAGACACTAGTCTACAATTTTGTTAGACTTTAGTAGATCACAGTTTCCTACCGGTCAGTGTTTCTTAAAATGAGACTCTCAGACCCACCTGCAACAATACTACCTAACAACATATCAAGGAAGATGTGTTTTTACAGAGCCCACTGCTTCATACATTATAGATTCTCATTTTCTATGTAACCTATGATTTAATTAATGAGTGTATGATATCCCTTCTCTGGCAGAAGAGACACTTCAAAGTTTCACATAAGATCTGTATCTGTGAAAGCCTTCTTCTGTCTCATCGACTCCTTTATTCCATTCAGTTTTAAAGGTTTTTTCTTACACATATTTACATCCTTAATATCTGAAACAGAGTCTGGGTCCACAAAACTTTGTTGACAAAGCAAATAGATTAAAATGAAAATGTGAAATGACAGTAGAGAAATTTAATAATTAACTTTTTATAATTTTGTGAGAAAAATACAGATTGGGTGACATGTTGAGTTGGATGTGTTATCAAATTAAGCATTATTAAAAGTCCAGTGATAGTTCTTCTGCAAATCTAATACATAATTTTCCAGTATCTGTTTGACTATTTCTGGTTGTAGCTTACAACTTCACAAGACAGACAATTCAATGGTAGAGGATGTCTCTTAAAATTTTTCTTCCTTATAGTTAGGTTAAATTTACTGCATGATATCTAATTTTCTTCTACAGAGTGACACAAAGAAACTCTTCATTCTTTTGACAATATTGCAGACATTTGGAAACACCTGTCATGAGTTTTCATATTATCCTCTCTATCTAGGTATTCCTAATGCTTTAATTATCAGTTATATTAGCAAATCAAAATGCCTACAGACTGTCTAGTCTTACATGTGACTAGACTCAGAGAAGATAAACAATAATTTGCTGATATTTATATACCTAAATAGTAAGAGTTGAAATTAGAAACCAGGTTATATCCTTCAGGAATAGTTTGAACTGAAAAAAAAATCTCTCATCTCTGTCTCTATGTATGTTAATTACAGTGCCTTAAATATTCTAGAGTTAGATAGTTGCTGGCATTGGCTTGTGCCTCTAATATGAGGGCTGAAGCTTGCATGATTCTTTCGGTTTTTATTTCATGGATACAAGATGACTGTTGCAGCTTCTACCATTAAATCTACATTTCAGAGAAAGTTGTAGAAAGGAGAAAGGATCTTGCCTATGAAAAGAAATAACAGGCTCACTCAGGAATCCCAAAAAAGCCTTCCACTTACTTACCATTTTCACTGAAAATTGGAGCTGTGGAGTAAGTGGGTTATTGGTCAGATGACCACCCTTGTATGCCACATGTATCTTCAGATCTTAGACATGAACCCTGTTTATGAAAACATTCTGTTTAATTTATTCCTTATATGTAATGCTTTCCTGAGTGATAAGCATTCTAGTCGTCTTTTTATGCACATAATTCTATATTAACAATAAAAATAACAATTGAATACTGACAAATTGTATAATTGTTTCATATTATTTGATGATCATGCTTGTGACATCTGGCTTGTCTAAATGTCTTGCTTTGGCCAGTGATATGGGGTCAAAAGTGACAAATGCCATCTCCAAAAACGCCATCATAAGGTTCCATCTTTGCTTTTCTTCCTGTGCTACAAGAATGGCATGTCCCAAATAAGGACTGCTCAGCCAGCATGATCCGTGAATGAAGACAACAGACAGAGAAAAACAGCAGTCAGTATCTGCCAACAAGTATCATGAATGACAAATCTTTGTTGTCATAAGTTCCTGAGATTTGAGGGGTTTTAGTTATCCCTCAAAATCTGGGAAGAACTGGCTATTTTATGAATAGTTTAACAGGTACTTCATATAGTTTTTCTAATGTGATATTCAGCATAGATCTATGAAGTAAGCCTAGTTTTGTGTGAGGCTCGGAGAGATTTAATCCATTTCCTAGTAGTCTTACAGTGGATAATTAAGTCTCCAGAATAAGACCCAATATTCCAGATGTGTTCCTACTATTAAGAAGCTCCATGGAAAATAAGCAACTTTGATCTTGATTGTATAGATGTATTATGGAAATCTCAGATTGAATCACTACTTTTTTTACCACATAATTGGCTCAGATGGCGGTACAATAAAACTTTCTTGTCTTTTCAACATAAATATTTTCAAAGTATGGCAGCACAGTAAAATAATTAAAGCAATAAATATCTTTTAAAATTAGATGACATCAATTTCTTTAATTCTACCACATAGATTTTCTAAAATAGTGTATTACCAAATTTGAGTTTCTGCTCTAAAAGCTACTATTTCTTTCAGTCTAGTTTATAGTTAGAAGGTATGCAGATAAAAATTTACTAGAAATTGTTACACCTTTGTATCAATTCAATTAAAGGAAATTTTACACACAGTACACTTTCTTGGAGAAATATAAATTTTCTTTGTAATTGCTCATATTTGGATTTCCCAAATGTGCCAGTGAAAGGGCCTATCACTGTGACACTAATTCATATTTTAACATGTTTTTCTGTAAATCAAATGTTATACTCAATAGTTTGGAAAGTTTCTTAGACAAGTGGAATGCTCCAAAGTTTCTGAATGTACTCTCTTAACTGTGATTAGTGGAAGGAAGATGATATAAGTGCTTCAGAGAGCAGACATGGATCGTGTATTGTTTAATAAATTTTATTTTCACTGCCTAATTAAAAGCTGCTGTGAAGAGCATGGGGCTCCTACCCCCTCAATTTTCTCCATTAATTTCTGGTCATTGAATATAAAACTATTACAAAAGATGGGGATACGTATCCTCTGTTTCCCATAGTTTGTAGTTCTCTCACCCGGATTCTACCCCAGGGCAATATGATTATAGAATTGTCTAATTGAGACAGTCAATTTAAGGCTGATGAAATGTAGAGAATAATTATAAACAGGATTCATTAGACAAAATTAAGGCAGGGTCTACAGTAAATCTCATTCCCTGCATAGCATTTGACTTTTGAGACTATTTTTATGGATTTTTAACTGCCATATATTTTCCTCCAATGCTTTATTAGAACATAGGACTTTCCAGTGATGGTTACAACAAAAGTAAACTGATAAATCCTCTCTAGATTAGGAATCATGTCAAAGATAGGAAGCTTATCAATGTTTCTACTCAGCCGGCCTGAATTCTTTATCTAGGTACACACATTCTCTCTCATTC